>NC_143560.1:37628333-37936250 GCF_054136105.1 Typopeltis vanoorti
AGTTTGCCACTACGATAATGTGATAATACTTCACCAACTCCCTTATACACAGCAACTGCTCTATCATCAAGGTCGGCATAGGTGACATCCGTGTCTGAAAATTCAGTTTGTATTTCTGCCTTCTTTTCCTGCAGCTTCATTCTAATAAGCTCACTTGTACTTTTCCTAACAGCTAAATCGTGACTCATAAACTTTTCCAGCGCTATTTCATCTTCTGCATTAATATCAATGCTTTCATAAAATAATCCTTCATCCTCATTAATTTCAACTTCGGATTCGGAACTATCACCACCTCCCGAAACAAGAAGCTTCGTCTTCATTTTCTCTTTTTTCTTACCTTTCCCCACATTTTCATTTTCTATTTCTGCTTGTTGTTGTCGTGCCTGTTCAATAATTTTTTTTGATAATTTATCATTTACAAATGTTTCCTCTTCGGTCTTATGACCTCTAAGTTTAATTCGTTTCGAGGGTTTAGTTATCTGTTCATTTATAATCTGGCTTCCCAGATCTATGTTTCTTTTCCCCTTTTTCTTCAATACATCCATGCTAGTTTTAAATTTCAGTTTTTTTTTTTTTTGTTATAAAACACTGAAAGAAATGATCAAAGTTAACCCAGATTCAAAAATAATTACAAATCTTGTATACCTTACCTCACTACGCGTTTATGAACATGTGCTTTTAATTCCTTCTGCTACTCACTAGATGACGCACTTCGATTAATCAAACAAACTAAATAAATAAATAAAATAATGCATTAAAGCCTCAAAAGGCGTAAGCGGATTTTTTTTTTTTTTAAGGCTTCAACCAGGAAATGTAATTTTTTTTTTAAAAAAAAAATCCGGTAACTCTTTTTATTCACTTATTGGGAGAAGAAGAATGTTCATTAAAAGAAAATAAATCTACCTTTTCTTTTTATATCAAGCATGCCTGATCTCTGGAAATGTCTTCTTTGTAGCGCTGAACAAAGGTAAGGAAACACTGGTGCCTTATCCTGTTCAATTACAGTTCAACAAAGTGACTGCGGCTGATAAAATCCCTTAATCCAAAGCATATATAAAGAGAGAGTGGGGAAGCAAATATGCTCATTTTATTTGATCTTCTGGTAAGATCGATGCTCCTATGTTCATGTGTGCTCAATAATTTTATTTATTTATTTATTTTTGATAATTTGTCATTTGCAAACGTTTCTTCTTCGGTCTTATGACCTCTAATTTTAATTCGTTTCGAAGATTTAGTTATCCATTCATTTATAATCTGGCTTCCCAGAGCTATGATTCTTTTTCCCTTTTTTTCAATACACCTTGAGTTCAGCAACATGAACAGAGACTCATGATAAAGGTATGTATTTTCCTAAGTTGTCGAAAATAAAATAGAAATAAATAAATCAGCTTTTTATTCCCTTACGAGGAGTAGGCGAGGCCTGTTTAAATCTTATCGAGCTTCTGGGAACTGAGTGGATAGTTTAATCATCACTGATAGCCAATCAGAGAGCTAGATCAAGGCTATCACTGATCATAAGCGGCAACTGGTGATGAGATATTAGTATTATTAAGTCAAGCCTCCAGGGAGTCCAAGGACTCATCGCGAGAGAGCATCCCACTCCTCTACACACATCTACTGTCCCCCCTACTACTTAATTCTCCTACTACACACAAATACCATCAACACTATCTACCCTCAACAGTATTTTTATGTGTAAATTGCATGTATCCTGATGGCTGATTTGCCTGTATGTGGAATGAAAAACCCGAGATTCCAGGAGAAAAAAAAACTGCTACCGCCGTATGAAAACGGCTAACTCACCTTCAAATGAAAACGCCTATATAAAGATTCCTCTAGTAATGATGCTAATCGAACTTACACCTTTTCCAATCGAAGGGCGCAATACATCTTGTCTTCAAATTGCGCTACAGTGTAGCAAACAAGTGCTGCCATTTCTTGGTGTCTAACACTAAAAGGATATGTGTTGTTGTTTGAAATAGTGCGGGTTCAACGGTCAGTTTCTTGCGTTTCTGAGAGAAAAACCCCGCTTGCAGGTGCCAGAGATCGACCAAATCCGGATCTGATCAAAGAAAGACTTAGAAAAAGTTCTGTTCTTAGAAAAACCATCTGATTACTCCCTGCATGAGGAGGCCACCAGTTCTCCTTCCTGATAAACTGGAGAGGTCACCTCTCCTCTTGTCAACTTTAACCACGATCATGTACGTCTCCTCTCTCATAGAGCGTCCTCCACCAACCTCTTCCAACCCAGTTTAATCTGAGTCTCGGGTATGGCTTAGTCCCGAAGGCGTGGAAAGAGGGGAAAATAGTTTCACTGCATAAAGGAGGATCCAAGACTATGGTTGCAAATTACCGACCGATCAGCATATCAGGAGTCGTTGTCAAGGTCTTGGAGAAAATAATCAAGGGAAAATTACAGGAATAGATTGATGAAAATGAGATACTGTATGGGGGGGGGGAAGCGTGGCTTTGTGAAGGGTAGATCATGCCTCAGTAACTTGCTCAAGTTTTATAACAAGGTGACGGCTGAACTGGATAAGAGAAATGGGTTTACAGTGATACTGCTGGACCTGGCAAAGGCGTTTGACAGGATACCACATGGAATTCTAATCTGTAAACTACAACATATGGGAATGGATATAGGGTTGGTGAGATGGATAGCTGGGTGGTTGATGGAGAGATATCAAAGAGTAGTTTATTCAGGAGTAGAGTCCAAAAGACGGCCTGTGACTAGTGGTGTGCCACAGGGTTCTGTTCTTGAACCACTGCTGTTTAATCTGTTCATTAACGATATAGGGAAGGGTCTAAGTGGGACAGTTCATTTGTTCGCTGATGATGCAAAGTTGGGTAGGGCGATAGTGAACGCAGAAGATGTCAAAGTCTTGCAAGATGACTTACATAGATTGGAATTCTGGACTAAGGAGAATGGATGTCAATTTAATGTGACAAAATGTAAGGTTATGCATTTCGGAGTGAAAATATTAGCAGCAGTATACCACGTTGGTGGAACTGTACTCCAAGAGATTGATGAGGCCAGGGACTTGGGAGTGTTGGTGGATAGGGAGATGAAGTTTAGGGGGCACATTGCGAAAGTAGCTAAATCAGCTCATCAACTCACTTGGTTGTTGAAAAATACCTTGACGAGCAGAGACAAGCAAGTTATTGTACCTCTGTACCGAGCCCTGATAAGACCTCATCTCGACTACTGTGCCCAGATTTGGTCACCTCGGTTCTTTCTTGATGGAGAGGAGGTGGAGAGGATCCAGAGGCGAGTGACTAAGATGATAGCAGGTCTATGGAATGAACTATATGAGAACAGGTTGAAGATTTGTGGGTTGCAGAAACTAGTTGATAGGCGGAAGAGGGGAGATATGATTGAGACATTCAAATTGCTAAAAGGATTCTATAGGATTAATTCAGATGATATTTTTGAGATCAGGACTGGTTGTGGGAGAACTAGGGGACACCCATGGAAGCTGGGCAAGAGCGTGGTTAGCAGGGGTGTTAGAGCTGGGTTCTTTACTTTTAAAGTGGTAAATGAGTTGAATAAGCTGCCAGAGTCTGTTGTGGGTGCTATGACAGTGAGCGAGTTCAAGGAAAGGTATGATAGATACTGTGAGAATGTTGAACAGTTGTGTGAACATGATGTTTAGGGCCTCCCTCGATGAGTCTAAGGACTCCTGGAGTAGCCCGTAGTAATAATAATAATAATAATAACCCCGCGTTCTCTGGCACTAAAATTTCGAATATGATTCCAGCGGGAATCACATACGGATTTTCTACTCCTCGTTTCCTTGGTCTTACAATTATTTCCTCTTATCCGACCCTAACATTTGCTGTGAACGAGTTATAGAAAATTCTCACTTGAAGACCTTCATCTCCCCAATTCAAGGCATAATCCTAATTCGTTTTCTTAGCCCCAGATCAACTGAAAATGTAGCAACGATTGCTATGAACGAGCTACAGAAATTATTCTCACTTGAAAACCTTCATTTTCCCAATTCAAGGTATAACCCTCATTTGTTTTCTTAGGTCCTGTTCAACTGAAAGTGTATCAAAGAGGTCGAAGGAGAAAAGTAACTTACAACAAGTGGCTTGCTTCAAGAAGAGCTTCATTCTCTGCCTTCACTAAAGCATGCAACATATGCAATCAGTCATCAGCACACCCAAATCTGGTTTCATTTCATTTTTTGCGTATAGTGAAAATTGGACACGGAAGCCATGCCTTCTGGTCTCTATATTAGGCCATTGAATGCAACTTCTGTTCTTCTGCACTTCCACCTCTTCCTCATCCGGATGGCACCACTGTTACCTCACCCAAAGATAAAGCTAACGTCCTGATATCATTCTTTTCCTTAAATTCCTACATTGATGACCAAAAGAGATCACCTACGATACTGGAATCCGAGTACTATGCCACCTCTAGTTTTCCCACAAAAAAAGAAAAGAGGAAATTACTAAAAAACTTGGATACTATCAAGTCTTCTGGTCCTAATGGCATCTCTCCGATTGTTCTCAAACACAGTGCTCTAAAATTAAACACCCGTCCTGCATCGTCTCTACAATCTATTATACATATCTGGTACTTATCCCAATGCATGGAAACAATCGCTTATCTGTCCTATTCCTAAAAAGGGGTGTTAGAAGTCAACCATTAAACTTCCAGCCAATTGCAATCACCTAAGTGCTCTCCAGAATAATGGAGAAAGGCATCAATAGCCAGCTCCGTCACTATTTAATCACCGACTTCCAATACGGAATCCGTAATTCAAAATCCACAGCTGACCTGATATCTTACATTGCCCATCACTAGACACATAGAAAGGTTCGGAGAAACGTGCTCTCGCCATTGACATTTCCAAGCCTTCAACCGTGTGTAGCATCGTGGCCTGTTTAACAATTGCTATCCTCTGGTCTTCCTGCCAACCTTTGGAACCGGATAGCCACCTCTTTCTCTCTCTCTCTCTCTCTCTCTCTCTCTCTCTCTCTCTAGTCGTTCTCTGTGAGTCATGGTAGATAGCCCCTCTCTTCGAGCTCTACCATCAATGCTGGAGTGACTAAGAGACTCTATCTTATCACCTGCTATTTCTCATGTTTATAAATGACCTAATCACCACTAATCCTGTCCACAGCTTTGCTGATGATAGTACGTTCCACTTATCTTATTCATTCGACAAACCATGCAGCACTCTGAGATCCCAGGTTACAAGATAATCTACAACCAGTGCCTTAAACATTGATCTTCATACTATCGTTCAATGGGGCGAGGACAACCTTGACATGTTCAATGCCACCAAAACACAGTCTTGCCTTTTCTCTCGCAAAATAGATCTCAACTCAACTATCCTTAGCCTAAATAATACACAAATCACCAGAGAAGATCAGATCTCTCTGTTTGGACTAACATTTACCTCCAGCTCTCCTATCATAAAGACATCACATCAAGAGCCTCCTCGATATCCAAATAACTTGGCATTTCCTTTCGTTCAAACGGCTACTTTACACCCAACCAACTCCTAACTATACAAAATTCCAAATCCACTCATGCTTAGAATACTGCTCACATGTTTGGAGTGGTGCACCTAAAACGTCCCATAAAATCTTTCATGCTGTCCAGAGGCGAGCAGTTAGGATCATTGATGATCCCTCTCTTACAAATTCACTTCACGAGGTACTTCCATGATCACTGCTCCAGTGAGCAAATATGGTTCCATCAATTTCAGTTGTACCATTTAACACAAGAGCAGCAGGTGATTTTATTGTACACCCTTTTATTGTAAAACTGCAAACACACCGAACCTGCTTCTCTTCTTCCTCTTTTATTCTGTCCCTCCACCTTTGTTACCTTTGGAACAACCTTTCTTATGAAGTTTCCCAAACAATCACAACTTACAGCCCTTCAAAAAAAAAAAAAAAATCAATAAACTTCTCTATCTCAGTCCTCATCTGCAACCCACACACGGTAATAATGTACTTATTGTCCAGTATCTTGACCTCTAGTACATGGGATCAATATACAAAAAAATCTTGGTAGTCTCATCACAGAAGGCTAAAGAAGCCAATTAGATTCATAAGCAAAAATAAGCTTGTCCACAATGGCATTTTACAAGAGAAGAATCTTTTTTACTAATAAGGAACTTAGCATTCAACTAAAGAGAGAGAGAGAGAGAGAGAGAGAGAGAGAGACTGGTCATAAAATACACATGGAATACAGCATTACATGGTCGTGCGGCTTGGACGTTATTAAAATAAAAAACCAAAAGGTTGGAGGCATTTGAACTGGAGTGGTGGAGGAGAATGATCAAACTTAAATGAATAGATACACTAATGAAGAAGTCCCAAATATGGTTCACGAGCGGCGGCAACTACTACTGAACCATATTAATAAGAGACAAAACAGCCTAATTGATGCAATGGAAGAGAGCTTACAGAAAAATGAAGGGGGATAATGAAGTAGAAAAGAAGCTGACCAAGAAGCTATTCTACAAACAACTTAACAATAATAACTGAAGCTAAAAGCTATGAAGAGTCCAGTTATTATTGTTAAGTTGTTACAGTGCCACCTTCAGTGCTGCAAAGAGCAGGTACAGTAGGATATGGAAGCAGTGGTGTAGCTAGAGCTTTTGCCGCTCGGTCCCTGAGTTTCCCCCTCCTCTCAATACACACCAAAAATACTACAAAATGTCAAAACGACGTATAAAGAAATAAATTAAAACACTATGTTTATTTTTGAAGTAAAACTTTAATCTCAACATTCTAAAATGTTATTTTTCTTGCTTTTCTGTTATTGATGATATTGGCTAAAGTCCATTTCATAGTGATATATGTAATTCTTAATCAATTTTATTTAGAAAAACTCCTCTCACAACTAGCAACACTTAAAACAGCAATTGTGAAGAAAATTCGTAGTAGTATTACAATATTTGGAAATGAGTTCTCGAGACTGTATTTTAGAATTGACTGCAAAAGTTCAAAAAGGTTCAAAGTGCCGCCCGGTGCGTAGCATCCCCCCCCCCCCCCCAATAGCTACGCCTCTGTATGGAACTTGGAAAGCCGTGTTATGATGAGAGGAATCATGGTACACTCTCTATCAAGTTGATGGATGTGTGGTGGTGTGGCAGATGCCTGGTAAACGTCTCTTACTAGAGTGTATAATCCTTTTATAAATATGAAATTTGTATTCATATTTATAAATTTAGGGACACAAAAACACACGTGTTGAACAGATTATTTTATTAATTACTAATAAAAAACAAGAGCCTGTGTAGCTCAGTAGAAGTGGCGTTTGCACTCTACAGCGCTTGACCGCACGAAGAAAGGATGGTGGTTCAAATCTAGTCGCCGACTAGAGGAACTTTTTCTAAGCCTTTTTTCGGCCGGTTCCCGAGTTAGTCGATCTCTGGCACGGGCTAGCGGGTTTTTTCTCCCGGAAACTCGGGTTTTTCGTCCCATACACTCAAGAAAATCGACCGTAGAACCCACACTATTTTCAGACATTAAAAATATTGTGTTAGGATTAGAGACCACGAGATATGGCGGAACTAGTTTGCCACCTTCTTCACTGCGTACCGATGAATCAGTGATAGCCTTGGGCCAGCTATCTCTCTGATTGGCTACCAGTGGAGATTGAACTGCCCACTTAGTCTCCAAAAGTTAGATAGGGTAAACGGCCCCGCCTACTCCCTATACGGGAACAACATAGGCGTTACCTGATTTTTTGATTTTTGATAAAATAAAACTTGACGTTTCGATCCTTATATCGAGGTCATCATCGGAAGGATTCAAGCGTATAAGGAACCAAGCTACATGCTCTAGCTCTGTATACCGGTAAACTAAATCTACGAAGGTAATTAATCCTTTTCCCTAGCCTGACCTCTAGTGATGAAAAAAAAATTTTAAATAAATAAATAAAATGTATATAAATAAAAAAAATTAAAAAAATATATATATATAAATAAATAAATAAATAAATAACTAAATACAACTACAATAAACTGCTAAAGTCCTCATGTATTAATATTCTTCTGGATCTGTAATATTCTTCTGGATCTGATTGTTATAATATGATTTCTTTCAGTTGCTGTTGAATGTTACAAACACTTCACCAGGTTGTCTTCTTGTAGTGAGATCTTTTCTATGGCTAATAAGGTTGTTATACAGGTTGTAGATGGGTCCTCCACATTCATGAAATGGTTAGGCCATCGTTTTTGTTGAGATTTGGGTTGTGTTTGAGCATTTCAAATGTCTCTTTAAATTTTCTCTCAAACCAAGTTTTGGCGCGGGGTAAGGACTTGGTATTTTTGCAATCAATTCTGTGGTATGTTTGGAGTGCGTTGTCAGAAAGGCCGGTTTTTCCAAAATGGAGGTATTTAATGGGTCGTTTGTGTTCATCTTGTCTGATTGGGATAGTTCGCCCTGTTTCCTCCTATGTATGGTATGTTACATGTTCATTGTATTTTGTATACCCCTGGGTGGGCTAGGTTTGGAAGAGGATCTTTAGAAGAACTGAGTTGGTATCTTAATTTATTTCGGGGTTTAAAGGTGATTTTAATGTTGTATCTGCGTAGTGTTCTGTCTATTTTTTCAGAAATGCCTATAACATAAGGAATGGCAATAGCATTCCTGAAATCTTTTTTGTTCTTACTGATATCTTTATGGAGGATCTTGTGAATAGTTTTTTACTGTATCCATTTTTTATAAATGTTTGGTTGATGATCTTGTATTCCTGGTTTAGAGCTTATTCATTAGAACAAATTGTTAGAGCTCTGTGTTTAAGGGTGCTTATGACACGTAGTTTTTGTGTTGGGTGGTGGTAAGAATTTTTTTGTATGTATTGGCCTGTGTGTGTATAGGTTTCCGGTAAACTAAGAAGGAGAGACAGCCAGAGGGAAGACGTGTGACAAGTGTGTCTAGGAAAGGAAGAGAGTTGTTTTTTCCATTTCAGTGGTGAATTGGATACGTTTGTGTTGTTTGTTTAGGTGGCTAAGGAATGTATTTAGAGCTTCGCGACCGTGGGGCCAAATGGTGAAAATATCGGCAACGTATCTGAACCAAATTTTGGGCTTTAGACATACTGTCTCTAGAGCACGTTGCTCAAAATCTTCCATATAAAAGTTAGCTTTTTTTTTGGGGGGGGAGAGCGGTGAGCCCATGGCTGTACCGAGTTTTTGAACATAAAAATTGTTTGCCACACGAATGTGTGGCATAACAATATTTTACCACCACCCAACACAAAAACTAGGTGTCATAAGCACCCTTAAACACAGAGTTCTAACAATTTTTTCTAATGAACAAGCTCTAAACCAGGAATAAAAGATCATCAACCAAACATTTATAAAAAATGGATACAGTAAAAAAAACTATTTACAAGATCCTCCATAAAGATACCAATAAGAACAAAAAAGATTTCAGGAATGCTATTGCCATTCCTTATGTTAGAGGCATTTCTGAAAAAATAGACAGAACACTATGCAAATACAACATTAAAATCACCTTTAAACTCCCAAATAAAAAAAGACACCTACTCAGTTCTTCTAAAGATCCTCTTCCACAACTAGCCCACCCAGGGGTATACAAAATACAATGCACATGTAACATACCATACATAGGGGAAACAGGGCAAACTATCCCAATCAGACAAGATGAACACAAACTACACATTAAATATTTTGGAAAAATATTTTGGAAAAATTTTGGAATTTTTGAAAAATCGGCCTTTCTGACACGCACTCCAAACATACCACAGAATTGATTGCAGAAATACCAAGTCCTTACGCCGCGCCAAAATTTGGTTTGAGAGAAAATTTAAAGAGTCATGTGAAATGCTCAAACGCAACCCAAATCTCAACAAAAATGATGGCCTAACCATTTCAAGAATGTGGAAGGTCCATCTACAACCTGAATAACAACCTAAACTAGCCATAGAAAAGATCCCAATACAAAAAGACAACCTGGTGAAGTGTTTGTAACATTCAACAGCAACTGAAAGAAATCATATTATAACAATCAGATCCAGAAGAATATTAATATATGAGGACTTTAGCAGTTTATTGTAGTTGTATTTATTTATTTATTTATATATCTTTTTTTTATTTATATATACGTTTTATTTATTTATTATTATTTTTTTATTTTTTTATCACTAGAGATCAGGCTAGGGAAAAGGATTAATTAACTTCATAGATTTAGTTTACCGGTATACAGAGCTAGAGCATGTAGCTTGGTTCCTTATACACTTGTATCCTTCCGACGATGACCTCGATACAGTGGTCGAACGTCAAGTTTTATTTTATTAGTAATTAATAAAATAATCTGTTCAACACGTGTGTTTTTTGTGTCCCTAAATTTATAAATATGAATGCTGAACACCGTATAACCCTAAATGAAAGTATGAAATTTGTGGTTAGTGGTGTGATGGTATAGTAGACAACAATCTGAAAATTTAAAAATCTCCAGAAGGTTTCTGGACATTCTGAAGAACTTCCTACTTTGTGGCGTTTTTATAGAAATGACTGTTGTTTCTTTAACCACGACAATGCACCGTGTGGTAATGCAACTGCTGTAATTGTATGGTCTGTGGACATGAAAGACATCACATTTGACTGGCCTCCACAGAGCCATGATCTCAATCCTATTGAACATCTATGTAATGAACTGGAGCATCAGGTAAAGAGACGTCTGCCTCACAGTCCAGGACCTCATTTCTTGCTTACAAGAAGAATGGTCCAAAATTTCCATTAATCACTATCGCTCATTTTATTAAGGTGGGAGCGATGACTGTTTATTCCTCACACAATGGTTTCCGATCACTTCTTTCCAAGTAGTGTATGTAAATAAATATATATGTTCATAAGTTTCAGACAACAAGTTAACATTATATCATGTCTGAAATTGTATTTTTCACAGGTGGAAGAGAGTAAAGCATTTGTAGCGTGATTCTTTACGTGACCATGAGATGACAAATGTACATCACTTGTAAGAGTGGTATAACTGGCGATGCTCATATACAGAAGTGTGCAGCATGATCTAATTTCTACATGTTAAAGAGTGTGCCAGTAATAGTTCATCGCCATTTGGTTGTTGTATAAAGCAAACATATTGTATAAGCTATTGCACAAAGTAAACACATAAATATTATTATTATTATTATTATTATTATGTGTCACCTCCAGTGAGTACATAGACTCATCGAGGGAGAGTGTGCTAACAGCATCGAACGATTGATCCTTTTCCAGCTACTAACCGCCAAATCATCATTGTGTTAGTGTTTTGGGATCATAAAATGTGTTATTGAATTTCTCAATTGAAGTGTGATATAAAAACCTAGTTCTCTGATTTATGCAGATGTTGACGTCCTCCTAAATACATCTAGTATAAGTCTCCAAAATTCTCCAACTAAACTGCATAACAGCAGTAACAAATTTAGCATACAAATTAGTGATAAGTATGAAAATAGGCAGGAACATAGAAACTTCAGCTGCATTCTCAATGGGGAACTTACAGAACAAGTATTATGTTTCAGCTATTTAAGCACAGTTTTTAGTGAAGATGGTAAATTAAATTTGGAAATAAACACAATAAATAAAGCTGGTATGGCGGGGACCAGCTGAATAAATTTGCGTGGGCAGTTCAATCTCCACCGGTAGCCAATCTGAGATAGTTGGCCCACGTCTATCACTAATTATAGGCCACTGATGAAGAGACCAGCAAACAAGTGCTACCATCTCTTGGTACTTAACACTCACAAGATGTTACCGTCTGAAATAATGTGGGTTCTTAGTTACTTATTCACTTACAAAATTAATATAAAAAACATCTAAACATACCCACGTGCTTATACAGATTGAGACCATAACCATGTTGTGTCTACTTTAAAGATTAAACTGAGAAACATTTCTAAAAACAATCATACTGAAAGACTTGACTTGACAGCTCTGAATATGTCTGATAATATAATAGTATTTAACTCAGAAATTAGGTAAATATTAGACCATGCAGGATATAAAATAGAAGACAATATACTTAGCAACACGGAGGAAATTTAAAAATGATGGTCAAAATTTAGAAGTGCAATATATGAGATAGCCAACAGGGTTATGCCCAAATTAAATACAATAAGAAAAAACCCTCGATTCAATAGAATCAATATTAGAATTTATGAATGAATGAAAGAAAAGAAAATTACACAACAGTATAAAATACTTAGTAAGATGATAAAAAATGAATGCAAAAAAGGTAAACGACAAGTTGCTAAATGAAAAAAAAATGTAAAGAAATAGAGGAATTCGACAACAAACACAATAGTAAAGAAATGCGTAAATCAATCGAAGCTCTGACAAATGAAGAGAAAAATTTCAACTATAATCTTTGTATAAAAGGTCGAAATGGAAAAATACTACTAAGAACAAGATATCAATATCATAAAATTTGAAAATATTATATGAAAGAAGCCTCTATAACCAGAAAAACATACATTTTGTTTTGTTGATTACACCATAGCATTTGATTCAAGAGATCATAAGAAATTAATACATATCCTACAGAATAATGGGTTAAAAGATTATTATGTTGGAGGTTTAATGAATTTTTTACAACACTCAAAAAGAATTAAAATAGAATTTAATACGTCCTATATTTCGTCCTAGTCACTAGGACATCTACGGGGATTACAAAGACAATTAATGTAACATGCACACAAAAACTTATAATACTGTATTATGTAACATGCACACAAAAACTTATAATACTGTATTATAAGTTTTTGTGTGCATGTTACATTAATTGTCTTTGTAATCCCCGTAGATGTCCTAGTGACTAGGACGAAATATAGGACGTATTAAATTCTATTTTAATTCCTTTTGAGTGTTGTAAACAATCCATTAAACCTCCAACATAATGTCCTCACAGCACTTAAGCCTCTACACAAGAATGGGTTAAAAGGAAAATATCTGTGTAATTACAAATATATACTGGAATCGAAGGGCCTCAAAAAGTTACAAAAATGAGTATTCTGACAGCTCTGAAATGAAAAAAAAAGTAAGACAAGGATGTTTCTTATCACCTTACTGTATAATATGGTGAACAAGTTTTAAAGATATTGCAGAATTGAAGGGTGTAAAAGTCGAGGATAGGAACTTCAACAACCTGGTCCTTATTGCTGGATCTGAGGATGACCTTCAAGACTTAGTCACAGAAATTTATAACCTAAGCTTAAACATGGGACTAATTATTAAACTGAAGAAAACAAAGTGCATGATTATAATAAAAGAACCAATAAAAAAATCAGCTAATGCCTTTTTATTCCCGTAACTGATAACCAAAAGAAAAATGAACAAGTTCAATGGTTTTTATATAATTACAACAAATGTTTACAGATGAAGTAAATTCCTTTAAAGAAATAAAAAGAAAAATAGAAATAGTAAGAAAGTCTTTATTTATATGGAAACTGTTCTATCATCCAGAGACATTAACATAGACACAAGAAAAAGATTAAGAAAATGCTATATCTGGTCAAGCCTTCTCTACAAACAGTGAAACTTGCACTCTAAATAAAGAAGCAGAGAAAAAATTAGAACCTTTCGAAATGTGGACCATCAGAAGAATGTTGAAAATATCATGGACAAAGAAAATGAAAAAAGAAAATGCTTTAGAGAAATCAAAAAGGAAAAGAACATTAATGGAAATCATGGAAATCATTAAAGAAGGAAAGCTTAATATTTTGGACATCTTACTAAAAAAAGCATTCAGAAATTAATATTAGAAGGAAATCTGGACGGAAAAAGGATTGGTAGACCCATGAGAATGTGGCTTGAAGACATTAAGGACTGGACTGGTTAAATATAAATCAGCTAACGCCTTTTATTCCCTTATAGGGAATAGGCGAGGCTTTTATACCCTATCTAGCTTTTGGAGATTGAGTGAGTAGTTCAATCTCCACCGGTAATTAATCAGATAGTAAGTTACCAACCTCCATGTCTATTACTAATTATAGGTAGCCATCGATGAAGAGGCTGGCAAGCAAGTGCTTGCCATCTCTTGGTACCTAACCGTAACAGGCAGTGGCGCACCCAGAGGGGGGGGGGGGACCTGACGCCCCAAAGAAAAAAGGAAAAAAGAACTAGAAAATTTTCAAAAAATCTTTTCTTAATTAAAATTCATTTTTTAAAATTTATTTATGCTGTGTCGTGTCTTCTATTTCTATACTACTCATGAATTAGCTATCATTGCAGATGCTCAGTCATAAGTCGCAGTGTGTATTCTCAAATCGTCTAATCAACCCCCCCCCCCCAAATTAAATCCTGAGTGCGCGACTGCTAACAGGATATACTACTGTCTGAAATAAGGTTGGAACTACGGTCGATTTTCTTGAGTTTACTGGACGAAAAACCCGAGTTTTCGGGAGAAAAAACCCGCTTGCCCCTGCCAGAAATCGACTAACTCGGTAATGAATTACCATAAATGCTGCAGAGCAGCAACAGAAAGAAAAAAAAGTTCAGTGACCTTGTTACCAACCTCCTTCTAGGGAATGACACTTGAAGAAAAAGAACATATTTTTGTTAAGATATTGCAACAAAAAACGCACAAGAAACGAAAACCTAGGAAGAGCAGCGAAGTCAAGGATAAGAAGACTTGCCTCTCTAAGGAGGATATTGAAGATATTGAGAAGGTTATTGAAAATGAAATAACCTCCAAATTAACAGTGTTGAAGCAGATTATTAAACAAACAGCACGGGAATTACAGAAAGTCGAGTGGTATTTGAATGAACATAGGGAGGATAAGAAAATTAATAAGTAACGTTGATTGTAAAAAGAAAGATATTTAGTATGGTGACTATTATAAAACATGCTATTGATGAGCGGGTTATAACTTTAAATTTTCTAGGAGCAAAAATTAAAAACATAGCACATGCAACTGAAAAATAGAAAAGAAAAGTAAATGAGATCGTAATTGTAGTAAAAACTTATCTCTAGTTAACTACTTAACTAGGGATAAGTTCAGTGAGAGAGGATATGAAAGGGTTGTTGGAAAACTCGTGAGTGAAGAGTGAGAAAGTGGCAATCGTAAGTATATTACCTCAATACGATAAAAAGGAAATAAGAAGGACTATGATGACAAATTATTCGATGCGTAGGCCGTGTAAAAGGAACAGATGCGAGTTTTTGGATGTGTCGAGTGAGTTGAAGGAATATTGGATTTGTATAAGAAAGACAGCCAATTTTCAAAAAAGTTTTCAAAATTTAATAATTGGTATGAGACCTAAAGACAGAGAGTCAGAGAAACAATTATAAAGGGAGAAACGGTGAGTATATTAGTGTAAGAGTGACAATGGTCATGGGCAGGGGAAAAAACGGAGCACTTTTCACCCTGGGATCTACTTGTGAAAAAAAAAAAAATTAAATAATTAAATAAAAATTTATTGATGTAATTATTTTTCTCCAAGCTTTGCCCGCTTTCCCCGGACCATTTTCTGCGGACGGCCATGAATGTGATGTAAATTTGTTAATGACGGGAATAGGCTTGTAATCATGGAAATAATTACAAGGAGAGAAATGTTTCAACTTTTGTGTTCGTCCAATTAGGACATAACAAACGTGTGCAAAGTCTTGAATGCAGTTAGTGTTTAGACCTATAATTGCAATACTAGTAACAGTTTTTCGTGTGGCAGTGAGCTTGAAGCCATCTAGTGTCAGGTTGAATCTAACAAGATCAAACTCACAGTGTGGTGTTGTTACAGACCTGGTGGATCAACTGCTAGTGATGAACAAATGCATCACCAAATAAAGAGGATGGGCGCTAAAAGAATAATCATAATGGATGATTCTTATCCAAATATTGATTCGGTAGCAGTAAAATCTCATGCGAATAATGAAACGGAATTTATTGATCTGTTGTGGGATAATTTCCTCAAGCAGCATGTGATAGAAGGAACTCGAGGTCAAAGAGTGTTAGATTTGATTATGTCAGGGGATGTTTCGGTTAAAGACGTAACTATTCTGTCTCTGGTCAGTGACAGTGATCATGCGGTACTCACTTGGATGTGACTAAGTTTACGATTGTTCCATTCAGAAATAGTTACAAGATGAACTACAAATTATGACCAACTGAGAAGTATACTGAGTTCAGAGCAATTGGGTCGGTTGTTGAATGGGAAGCATATAGACAGTGCACGGGAAGCATTTTAAAATACTTAAATGATGCAATATCGGAATGTATTCGAAGAATAGGATAGGAGTCAAATTGAAGTGTAATTTTATCAAGCAAGAGATTCATAAGAAAAGGATGATTTGAAAAGAATACCTTGTGTAGAAGGATGATGTCCGTTATGACAATTATAAACAGCAGGCCAGAAGAGTGACAGCTGTTGCAAGGAAAGGTGTCTGAGTGAAACGAAACTGGCTCTGCAAGCAAAAGACAACCCACGAGAATTCTATCGATATTCTGCATGTAAAAGATAGAATGAATATGAAAGAATAACTCATCTGAATGCAGATGGTGTAAGGGCAACAGATACAGAAGAGGTTGTTCAACTAATGAGTGTCCATTTTGCTAAAAGCTATCATCGTGGTGTATGCAACATTGAGTTCACTGCTAACTCTTCAACGGGCGAAGAAAACTCAGGTGTATGAGGTGAAGGTATTAAATCTGTTGCACAAACTGAATAACAATTCTGCAGTAGAAACTGATGAAATATTACTACGGATGCGAAAAGTGTGTTCAGATAAACTGGCTTTTCATTTAACTTGGCTATATTATTTGAGACTCAGAACAGGGAAGATTCTGCCGAAAGCAGTGGAAAGAATAGTTGTATGCAATATATGTATGTATCCAACTATTGACCAATAAGTAACTCAGGAGTGGTGGTAAAGATTTTGGAAATGTTCGGAACAAATTTTAAAAATTTTGGAAATGTCGCATTAAGAAATCGGGTGATAGAGAATCTCTATTTTGCAATGAACAGCTTGGGTTTTACTAAGGGAAGTAGTATGGGAGGCACTTCTGACTAGATCGAGATCAAGATAAGATAAGGAATCGTGACGTGATTGGTTGATGACGTCATTGTGTGCATGGCTTCATGGGTCTGGAATGGTTGGAATTTCCCTGTGGGCAAGTGTGTCACTTTCTTCAGTTGTGTTTTGGTTCACGTATGGGATTATGGGTGATGGTAGAGATAAGGATTCGTGTTGTGATTGGTGGTGGCATTCTGACAAGATGAAGATCAAGATAAGATAAGGAATGGTGACGTGGGTGTGTGTTGTTTTCAGATGTAGATAGTGACGTCATTTGTTATTTGTAAATAAATGTCGTCATTTGTTATTTGTAAATAAGTGACGTTGTTGTTTTGATTGGAAAGGATGATATTAGTGGATAAGAAATCGTGTCGTGATTGGTGGGACACTTTAAACCAGATCAAGATCAAGATAAGATAAGGAAATGTGACGTGAATATTTGTTGTTAGTTGTAAATAAGTGACGTTATTGTTTTGAATGGGAAGGATGATTTTAGTGGTTAAGTAATCGTCTCGTGATTGGTGGGACACTTTTAACCAGATCAAGATAAGATAAGAATCGTGACGTGAATGTTTGTTGTTATTGAGTTTGGAATGATAATTTAATTTAACTATATTCTATGTCACACAAACATGCAGTTTTTTTTTCTTCTCTAGATGGTTGTACTAATTTTCCAATACATTTTGGGTATTTCTTTCCTGTTAAAGTGTGGGAATTCTTAGAGAAAGTCGTGATGGCTCTCGTGTTTCGATCTTTTCTGAATAATTAATTATATTCTTAAAGTACCTGTCCTTAAACACACACACACACACATACACATTAGACATAAAAATCGCTAATGTGTCCATGTTGATACTCTAATATATAACCTATGATTATTCTTATGGAAAAAAAAAAACTATTCAGTATTAGAATTACGCTTACCAAACAACATGCGATCAGTTATGTTTAAGTTAAAAAACTACTTACAGCTTTCCAGATGACTCTTCGAAATTCGATTATTCCAAAATAGTTCAATTTTATATCCACAACACAACACAAACACAAAAACCACAAAGAATGAAATTTCTGTAAATACTGTAACCTGAACTAGTTACTTCGTCCTTTAGATTACGGAGCGTAGATGGTGAGGTTTCGTCATTGCAATATCCCCCAGCGAGCGCTTTTCTTCAAAGGGGATGACATGAGTCACATCCGTAAATTGGGAATTTATTTTCAAACACTGAATATTTCTCATTAAGTCTTTTACAGTAGGTTTTCTGAATATTCCAATTGTTGATTAACATGTATTCACAGAACACAAACACAAATCTGAAAAGAACATTTCACTTTTTCATTATAGCTTACTGTGGCTAACATATATTCACACCACAAAACACACAAAACATAGGAGTTGATAGATATTTCTGTAAATAACCAGAAAAGCTAGTGGACTACTTAATTTACTTTAGTATCCGTTTGGTTCTCTGTATTAATCTTTCCCACGGGTGTCCATCCTCGGTAGGAAGCTCTATGCGCTGTTTTGTTTAGGGTAAGTGTTATTTCCGGTTTCGAATTCCGATTGCTGTAGAGTATGGAATTCAGACAAGTGAAATTATTATTATTTTTTTTCAAATTGATTGGTTATTTTCTGTATTTTACTTTTACAGGTCATATTCTAACAGAATAACTGAGCAGAATTAATAAATATATACAGTATATGAGAATTTATTTTCCAACACTGTATATTTCTCATTAAGCCTTATCCGGTCGCCTTTTGTTGTACGTAGGTGAGAAATCGTGTGTTTTGTTTCGAACTTTTGGTTTCCGCTGGGAAATTACCAATATAACTATTAATTTTACCTTCGATTCCTTGTGCTCTTAACCTATTTCTGTAAGTAGAATTTATTTATGAATTATTTTCCCACACTGTTAGTTTTCATTCATTAACCTTGTTTCTAGATAACAAACAAATAAGACTATTAATTCAATGAATCAAAAAAAAAATTCTCTGGTTACTTTGTGGCATGAAATTTCACAAGGAAAAAAAAAATGTTATCTTCCTTCTTAAATTTGTATAACACATCTACGACACCCAATTTGTTCATTTAATTTACACATTTTATTGAACGAAATATTATTTACAAATTGTATTTACTGAATCTAACAATACAGAAAATAAATAAATTGAAAAATACATCAAAGGTTCTTCCATGGTTGTGGAATTGCCATCGTATGGTTTTGACAATGTCATTCTCATCTGAAAGTTAATTTTCATTTGGTGCTTGTTTGTTGGGAATTTATTACTGTAGTAGTAAAATTAAGGGTTGCATATTTATATTTTCGAATCCAATACGTATACTTCAGAGAATTATTAAAAGCACAGAATCTTTCGTTATGTTTCCAAAAGCATTTAAAAGTACACATTATGTTTTCACGTTTTGGGCATCCAATTTCATTTAAATCAAGAACAGGCCTCCCTATTAACTTCGTTAATGTTTTTGATTTTTCTCTTCCTTTGGCAAATAATATATGATATTTGCATGTTGATTCTATCATCCAATCTCTTAGTTTGTCCAAAGCTAGTGAACCAATTTCCCACTTCAGCTGATGGTTATATTTTATTAACCAAGAATTCTGTTTTTTAACTCTTTCAGGTAATTCTTTCCAACTACAAGGTGATTTTGTCACTGCATATCTTACACTAAATCCATCAGAAATACAAATTTCTTTAGGAAATAAATTTGAACTGTTATTCAACAAAAATTGTACATCAATTATCCCAATGATAAGTGAAAATTCGTATTTTTCACCCACTGTCGATTTTTCATAATCGTTTTCCTTCATTCTTCTTCTTCGATTACTTCATATGGCATCACAAATAAATAGTTATTTATTATTATTTCACTGATTATTAGCTCTGATCATATACTTTATGGTAACTTTCGTTTACAAAATTCTAAACAATTACAACTTTTCACAAAGAAACTTTCAATGAATTTGTGGCTCACCCATTATTTTTGCATTACCAAACACAAATCACAAAACAGCAGCTGCAGTGGATGAACGATTACCTTAAGTCCAAACTCACTCGACTCTCTGGTATTTTCTTATAGTACTGTTTACACTTACCATCCCCTACCCTGACCGTTTCTTCAAAAATGAACCTTTGCGCAGATGACTCAACGACATGTTTTCACATGCTGTTGGATATACTGTTGGTGTGTTTTTATCTTACTTTGTGTAGGGAAAGGTAAAATTTGTATATGTGTTATCTGTAGAGTACAAACATTTTCTCTATGCCAAACTTTAAAGAAGTGTTAATCTCACGTTTTGTTGGTTTAATTAGATGCTTCTCTCTTTCTCTCTCTGTAAAATAACCAAATTCTAACAGTTCGGATTTTCGATTATGTGAACGATTTGTTTTCAGATAACTCAAATAATGGCAATAGATAGCATTAGACAATTTCTAAAATAATCAATACATGGATTTTCGTTTTCAACACTTTTTTTTTTTTTTTTCTGTCTTGGCATTAATTTCACAGTTGTGATTTTTTTAAATAATTAAACAGAATTGCATTAAGATATAAACTTGTGGATTTAAATATCAAGATCTAATCAGAATAACTGAGTAAAAATTCACTGTGGAAAAACACAACAACAAAAACACACATCTTTGTTCATTTAAGTTTACAAATGCACATTTTATTTTGCTGAAATACTATTTACAAGTATATTCACTGAGAAAAATTCGAAACATTTAATTACCTAAAAATATTTCACAATATTCAGTTTAGACTCTTAACATTTTCCAAAGAGTTCAATGAATAAAATTTTTGTTACTCACTGTTTCTTGGTTACATTACATCAAAATAGCTGGTCATGCAAAAGAATTTTTAAATCAGATACCATGGTAACCACACTTCCATACGTTTGATATTGTGTCAGTCTGGAAATGACACCATGCCTTGCTAAACATTCTGTGTATTCTTTTGTCAGCAAATATACACAAACAATTTTTGTAAAATGTTCGTAAATGTCCCAAAATAAAGAATCTTTATCGAATTGGATAAAATCTTGAAAGTCTAATTTTACCATTGATGAATTTAAATGTTGAGCGATAATTTTTCCCATTAAATGGACAGATGGTAATTCAGTTTCCAAAAATAGTAAATGATTATCAATGTCGTACATTTTTGTTGAAAATCTCTCAGCTTCTTCACAACTAATAGAAAAAACCTTACTTCCATCAGCTCCTGTATCATCAAGTATTAGTTCCCCATCTTGGCATTTCAGAATATAACAATCACCGAGGTCCATTTCGTAGTCAACTCTTCTTTGCAAGTAGCCGAGGATATCAGACCACTTCCTGCGTAATTTTTCCCAAGTGGTCCGGGATAAATACATCACAATGTACGTGTCTTCTAAAATAATAATCGGTTTCCATCCTTTTAGAGCTAGGTGAAGAGTTTTGTCTCGTGCTATTTTCCTGAAGAAAGAAAATTTCAATGACTTTTGTGGCTCACCCATTATTTTACTTTACTTTACTTTCCTGGATACCAATCACCACAACACAATACGATAACTTCACAGGATGAACGAATTGTCGTAACTGCAAAGACACTTGACTCGTTTATTTTTCCTTATAGTACTGTTTACCTGACCCTTAACCCTGACCGTTCCTTCCAAAATGAAACTTTTGCGCAGATGATTCACGGACATGTTTCTACATGGTGTTGGATAAACCATGACGACAATGACGGATGTGTGTCACCCTGGCAAAA
Organism: Typopeltis vanoorti; assembly: GCF_054136105.1. Classification (NCBI taxonomy): domain Eukaryota; kingdom Metazoa; phylum Arthropoda; class Arachnida; order Uropygi; family Thelyphonidae; genus Typopeltis; species Typopeltis vanoorti. The sequence continues at coordinate 37,650,104 of NC_143560.1, forward strand.
TTCCAAGATATCTTATCTCAAAAACATCACCCACAATTCCATAGCCAAACAAAACATGACAACAATGTCGTGTTTTGTTCGGAAAAAAATAAAAAAAACGCGTTTTTTTATTTTTTTCCAAAAAAAGTTTTCATAAAAAACGCGTTTTTTTCCTAAAAAGTTATCATAAAAAACCAGTTTTTTAAATTTTTTTTTTTCCCCAAAAAAGTTATCAGTATCAATTGGAGGTTACATCACTAAAAGATATCCGCAAACGATGAGCTCACTCATCTCCACTAGGCTGAGCAGACATCTTCTGGAGGAGAGGGGATGGTGTGAGACTAGGGTGATGGGGTTAGGTTGGGGGAGCATTGCAGGGAAGACATCTGTCACCCTCTGTGATATCACAGTATGAGAGACATATGTTCCCCAGAAATATCCAAACACATAACGACATTGTTGTCATGTTTTGTTTGGCTATGGAATTGTGGGTGATGTTTTTGAGATAAGATATCTTGGAATTTTCCCAGGGTGACACACATCCGTCATTGTCGTCATGGTTTATCCAACACCATGTAGAAACATGTCCGTGAATCATCTGCACAAAAGTTTCATTTTGGAAGGAACGGTCAGGGTTAAGGGTCAGGTAAACAGTACTATAAGGAAAAATAAACGAGTCAAGTGTCTTTGCAGTTACGACAATTTGTTCATCCTGTGAAGTTATCGTATTGTGTTGTGGTGATTGGTATCCAGGAAAGTAAAGTAAAGTAAAATAATGGGTGAGCCACAAAAGTCATTTAAATTTTCTTTCTTCAGGAAAATAGCACGAGACAAAACTCTTCACCTAGCTCTAAAAGGATGGAAACCGATTATTATTTTAGAAGACACGTACATTGTGATGTATTTATCCCGGACCACTTGGGAAAAATTATGCAGGAAGTGGTCTGATATCCTCGGCTACTTGCAAAGAAGAGTTGACTACGAAATGGACATCGGTGATTGTTATATTCTGAAATGCCAAGATGGGGAACTAATACTTGATGATACAGGAGCTGATGGAAGTAAGGTTTTTTCTATTAGTTGTGAAGAAGCTGAGAGATTTTCAACAAAAATGTACGACATTGATAATCATTTACTATTTTTGGAAACTGAATTACCATCTGTCCATTTAATGGGAAAAATTATCGCTCAACATTTAAATTCATCAATGGTAAAATTAGACTTTCAAGATTTTATCCAATTCGATAAAGATTCTTTATTTTGGGACATTTACGAACATTTTACAAAAATTGTTTGTGTATATTTGCTGACAAAAGAATACACAGAATGTTTAGCGAGGCATGGTTTCATTTCCAGACTGACACAATATCAAACGTATGGAAGTGTGGTTACCATGGTATCTGATTTAAAAATTCTTTTGCGTGACCAGCTATTTTGATGTAATGTAACCAAGAAACAGTGAGTAACAAAAATTTTATTCATTGAACTCTTTGGAAAATGTTAAGAGTCTAATCTAAATATTGTGAAATATTTTTAGGTAATTACATGTTTCGAATTTTTCTCAGTGAATATACTTGTAAATAGTATTTCAGCAAAATAAAATGTGCATTTGTAAACTTAATGAACAAAGATGTGTGTTTTTGTTGTTGTGTTTTTCCACAGTGAATTTTTACTCAGTTATTCTGATTAGATCTTGATATTTAAATCCACAACTTTATATCTTAATGCAATTCTGTTTAATTATTTAAAAAAATCACAACTGTGAAATTAATGCCAAGACAGAAAAAAAAAAAAAAAGTGTTGAAAACGAAAATCCATGTATTGATTATTTTAGAAATTGTCTAATGCTATCTATTGACATTATTTGAGTTATCTGAAAACAAATCGTTCACATAATCGAAAATCCGAACTGTTAGAATTTGGTTATTTTACAGAGAGAGAAAGAGAGAAGCATCTAATTAAACCAACAAAACGTGAGATTAACACTTCTTTAAAGTTTGGCATAGAGAAAATGTTTGTACTCTACAGATAACACATATACAAATTTTACCTTTCCCTACACAAAGTAAGATAAAAACACACCAACAGTATATCCAACAGCATGTGAAAACATGTCGTTGAGTCATCTGCGCAAAGGTTCATTTTTGAAGGAACGGTCAGGGTAGGGGATGGTAAGTGTAAACAGTACTATAAGAAAATACCAGAGAGTCGAGTGAGTTTGGACTTAAGGTAATCGTTCATCCACTGCAGCTGCTGTTTTGTGATTTGTGTTTGGTAATGCAAAAATAATGGGTGAGCCACAAATTCATTGAAAGTTTCTTTGTGAAAAGTTCTAATTGTTTAGAATTTTGTAAACGAAAGTTACCATAAAGTATACGATCAGAGCTAATAATCAGTGAAATAATAATAAATAACTATTTATTTGTGGTGCCATATGAAGTAATCGAAGAAGAAGAATGAAGGAAAACGATTATGAAAAATCGACAGTGGGTGAAAAATACGAATTTTCACTTATCATTGGGATAATTGATGTACAATTTTTGTTGAATAACAGTTCAAATTTATTTCCTAAAGAAATTTGTATTTCTGATGGATTTAGTGTAAGATATGCAGTGACAAAATCACCTTGTAGTTGGAAAGAATTACCTGAAAGAGTTAAAAAACAGAATTCTTGGTTAATAAAATATAACCATCAGCTGAAGTGGGAAATTGGTTCACTAGCTTTGGACAAACTAAGAGATTGGATGATAGAATCAACATGCAAATATCATATATTATTTGCCAAAGGAAGAGAAAAATCAAAAACATTAACGAAGTTAATAGGGAGGCCTGTTCTTGATTTAAATGAAATTGGATGCCCAAAACGTGAAAACATAATGTGTACTTTTAAAAGCTTTTGGAAACATAACGAAAGATTCTGTGCTTTTAATAATTCTCTGAAGTATACATATTGGATTCAAAAATATAAATATGCAACCCTTAATTTTACTACTACAGTAATAAATTCCCAACAAACAAGCACCAAATGAAAATTAACTTTCAGATGAGAATGACATTGTCAAAACCATACGATGGCAATTCCACAACCATGGAAGAACCTTTGATGTATTTTTCAATTTATTTATTTTCTGTATTGTTAGATTCAGTAAATACAATTTGTAAATAATATTTCGTTCAATAAAATGTGTAAATTAAATGAACAAATTGGGTGTCGTAGATGTGTTATACAAATTTAAGAAGGAAGATAACATTTTTTTTTTTTTCCTTGTGAAATTTCATGCCACAAAGTAACCAGAGAATTTTTTTTTTGATTCATTGAATTAAAAGTCTTATTTGTTCGTTATCTAGAAACAAGGTTAATGAATGAAAACTAACAGTGTGGGAAAATAATTCATAAATAAATTCTACTTACAGAAATAGGTTAAAAGCACAAGGAATCGAAGGTAAAATTAATAGTTATATTGGTAATTTCCCAGCGGAAACCAAAAGTTCGAAACAAAACACACGATTTCTCACCTACGTACAACAAAAGGCGACCGGATAAGGCTTAATGAGAAATATACAGTGTTGGAAAATAAATTCTCATATACTTTATATATTTATTAATTCTGCTCAGTTATTCTGTTAGAATATGACCTGTAAAAGTAAAATACAGAAAATAACCAATCAATTTGAAAAATAATAATAATAATTTCACTTGTCTGAATTCCATACTCTAACAGCAATCGGAATTAGAACCGGAAATAACACTTACCCTAAACAAAACAGCGCATAGAGCTTCCTACCGAGGATGGACACCCGTGGGAAAGATTAATACAGAGAACCAAACGGATACTAAAGTAAATTAAGTAGTCCACTAGCTTTTCTGGTTATTTACAGAAACATCTATCAACTCCTATGTTTTGTGTGTTTTGTGGTGTGAATATATGTTAGCCACAGTAAGCTATAATGAAAAAGTGAAATGTTCTTTTCAGATTTGTGTTTGTGTTCTGTGAATACATGTTAATCAACAATTGGAATATTCAGAAAACCTACTGTAAAAGACTTAATGAGAAATATTCAGTGTTGGAAAATAAATTCCCAATTTACGGATGTGACTCATGTCATACCCTTTGAAGAAAAGCGCTCGCTCGGGGATATTGCAACGACGAAACCTCACCATCTACACTCCGTAATCTAAACGATGAAGTAACTAGTTCAGGTTACAGTATTTACAGAAATTTCATTCTTTGTGGTTTTTGTGTTTGTGTTGTGTTGTGGATATAAAATTGAACTATTTTGGAATAATCGAATTTTGAAGAGTCATCTGGAAAGCTGTAAGTAGTTTTTTAACTTAAACATAACTGATCGCATGTTGTTTGGTAAGCGTAATTCTAATACTGAATAGTTTTTTTTTCCCATAAGAATAATCATAGGTTATATATTAGAGTATCAACATGGACACATTAGCGATTTTTATGTCTAATGTGTATGTGTGTGTTTAAGGACAGGTACTTTAAGAATATAATTAATTATTCAGAAAAGATCGAAACACGAGAGCCATCACGACTTTCTCTAAGAATTCCCACACTTTAACAGGAAAGAAATATCCAAAATGTATTGGAAAATTAGTACAACCATCTAGAGAAGAAAAAAAAAACTGTATATTTGTGTGACATAGAATATAGTTAAATTAAATTATCATTCCAAACTCAATAACAACAAACATTCGCGTCACGATTCTTATCTTATCTTGATCTTGATCTGGTTAAAAGTGTCCCACCAATCACGAGACGATTACTTAACCACTAAAATCATCCTTCCCATTCAAAACAATAACGTCACTTATTTACAACTAACAACAAATATTCACGTCACATTTCCTTATCTTATCTTGATCTTGATCTGGTTTAAAGTGTCCCACCAATCACGACACGATTTCTTATCCACTAATATCATCCTTTCCAATCAAAACAACAACGTCACTTATTTACAAATAACAAATGACGACATTTATTTACAAATAACAAATGACGTCACTATCTACATCTGAAAACAACACACACCCATGTCACCATTCCTTATCTTATCTTGATCTTCATCTTGTCAGAATGCCACCACCAATCACAACACGAATCCTTATCTCTCTCATCACCCATAATCCCATACGTGAACCAAAACACAACAACTGAAGCCAGTGACACACTTGCCCACAGGGAAATTCCAAACATTCCAGACCCATGAAGCCATGCACACAATGACGTCATCAACCAATCACGTCACGATTCCTTATCTTATCTTGATCTTGATCTTGTCAGAAGTGCCTCCCATACTACTAAGGGAAGATCATATTTTATCAAGTTGCTCACATTCTATAAAAATGTTACCATGGAGTAAGAGCAGGGTAATGGATACACCATGATACTGTTGAATTTTGCTATGAAACAGAATTCAGCATCGAAGACGTTTGCATAATTTGGAGATTATAGGTGTAGAATATAAAATATTAGTGTGAGTAAAAGTTGTTTTAAATATTTAAATATAGTTAAAATAGTGTATCTGCACGGTAATTTGCGTAGCGTAGCATATGGAACCGATGCGAAGCAGAACAATGGCGTCCAAGGCATCATTATTTAAAGAATTCAACCAGAGGAACTTCGTACTCTGTGAGATGTAGGCATTGCCAAAGACAAATGGAAGTGGTTTAAAAGTGGTAGTGGTGGGGAAGTGTACTGAAAATATGTAAACGAGGGTTAAAAATGCGGGTCATGTCGCGAAATTGAAGAAGTTGTCGGAACAGGGAATTCGTGTGAAAATTTATCTGTTGTGACGACAGATGGAATAGAAAGTTAAAAGTGACAAGACTGAGAGAGCGAGAGAGAGAGAGAGAGAGAGAGAGCAAAAGTGTTGCATATAATGAGGGAAATAGATCGGCTACGTAGAGTGATTCATAGAACGAATCGTGTGCCGCAACGAACGGAGAAACGTCTAGTGAGTCGGTGAGCTGATATCAGAAAGAATGAAGTGCGAGAAAAGAGAAATGAATGCCTGAATAAGAAAGAAGGAAAAATGAAGGGGAGAGAGTCTTCTACGATGACTTTATCATAGGAGGTGTGATTGACAAAATAGTGCTTACCGAGTGCAAAATTCTAATGATGTCAGAAGAATTTGAGCGCAAAATGGTAAAGGGAAAGAGTTGATAGTTTTGGTTGGAACGAATGATTTGTAAAGAGAAAAGTATCGCATGAGGGAGGATGTGAAAAGATTACTGGAGGTAGCAAAGAAAAGAGTGAGAGAGTTAAGAAAATAAGTCTGGTGCCATGGTATGACAAAGTAGAACTAATAACGAAGGCCACAATAATGAATGACTCGATGGTAGGTTAGGAAGGAGGAATAATGTGAAGTTTGTTGTTGTGTAAAATGAGTTTGATAGGCGAAAAGACACAAGATTGTTTTACATATAAATAGATTTGTGTTCAGAATTTGGAAAAAGTGTTGTTGAATGAAGTGAAAGTGGATGTGCAAAATCAGAGAAACTAAAGCTTTTAGAGAGAAGCTGCTGAGTCAATATGCAGATATTGGTGAAGCAGCCATGTCTCACAAACTTCAGCCATGTCTCACATTAGTGAGACATGGCTGACAGAAGATGAATAGTTAATGTGATAAAATGTGAATTGCATATACTATATTAGGGAAGAATAGAAAGAATAAAATGGGAGGAGGAGGAGTATTGATGATAGCGATGAAATGCAGCAGAGAGATAGAGAGAGAGAGAGAGAGAGAGAGAGATTCTTCAGTCAGTGGCGCACTCTGGGTGCGCCACTGACTGAAGAATACTTTCACGAGTAGAGAAAAGTAAGTTATTATTCCTCTTTATCGAACCTTGATAAGACTCCATCTTGACTACTGTTTGCATATCTGGTCAACAGTGAATACGAGTCTTCATGATTTAAGGTAATCAGTGGTGTATCACAAGGTTCAACTCCTTGGTCCACTGTTATTCAATCTATACCTTAATGACAGGGAATGGGAAATAAAGATCAGAATTGCAAAGGGAAGAACAAATCTGAAGGCCATGGATAACATCTGGAAAAGTAAAGTGAGCAGCCTACAAGCAAAACTAAGAGTACTAGAAACATGCATCTTTAGAATTGTATTGTATGGATCTGAAACGTGGGTAATAAATTAGGAATGAAGATAAATAATTTTGGCATTTGAAAGAACTTGTTACAGGAAAATTCTAAGATTCTAAGGATAGGATGGATTGGGACTGTACAGAAAATCACAACGAAGAGCTCTATCAGAAGATACAACCAAAGTATAATCTAATGCAGAAGATTATAAAACGGATGCTGCAATTATTTGGACATATCTGCAGAATGAGATATGGATAGACGACATAAAGGACTGGTGTGGAATGGATGTACAGAAACTGCGACATTATGCACTGGAGGAAGAAAGGTGCAAGAAGATAGTGAAGGAGGCATTGGACACCAACGGGCAGTGAGCCCATGGTTCGTGATGATGATGAATGGGAAGCATTTGACAGGTATACCTGTCAAATGCTTCTTACATACAGCAATTTGCTGATAATGCAAAATTAGATAGGGATAATCAGGAATGCGGCTGATATTCGGTACTTAGAAAACAATTTGAATAGACTGGAATTGTGGGAATGGGAAAATGTATGTCAATAAATGTAAACTCGTTATAATAACATGAGTAATGCACTTTAGCCTGATTAGATATCCCATGTTGTATTATATTGGTGGGATTACGCTAGAAGAAACTGATCATGTCATGGATCTTGAGTTGTTAGTAGATAAGAAGGTGAAGTTCAGGGGCCATATAGCAAAGATTGTAAATACACCTCAAAAGATAATTGCAATGCTGAAAAGAAAATACTTCACTTGATAATACTTCACTTGGACTATTGTGCGCAGGTCTGGTTTCTCGAGAAAAGAGCATGGAATGCTGATTATGAGGACAGATTGAGAATTTGTAGACTGTATACAGTAGAACACAGCAGAAAGAGGGGTGATATGATTGAGACTTACAAACTTCTGAGAGGGTTATACAGGATTGCAGTGGATGGAACTTTTCATTTTATGGATGAAAGAAGAGGATGAACTGCTAAGAAGGAGATGAGATCTAGATTTTCTCTCATCGTGTGATGCCTGATTGGAATGGATTACCATTGGATATTGTGTGTGTGTGTGTGTGTGTGTGCACGCAATCTGAATGAATTCAAGAACGAACATGATAGCTGGGGCGGCCACAACAGTCTCAAATCCTGCCCTGCCAATGGGTGGACTTTTTTTGCGATCCGCCGTATCTTAGGTGGTTTGGACGATACCTTTGTTTAAGAAGACCTAGACGAAATTTGAAATGATGTTTTTATTACCTACCTCGTTGTTTTGATCCCACAAAAACACCAGAAGAACTCGACCTGATTCCAAAAAGCAACGACAATAGTAGTTTGTTGGATAGTGTACAATACTACAAATTAGTCAATGAAGTTTTTCAGTGATGAACGAATTACTGGAATGATTCCTCCCCTGCTTTCTCCCTACTATAAAATTGCATTTTTTCATTAATTGATTTTCAGCGTGCTTTATTATTATTAAAAAAAATAGAGAAAATCAGCTAACGCATTTTTTGTTCGCGTATAGGGAGAGGACCTACCTAAAGTTTTAGCCCTATCTAACTTTTTGGAGACTGAGTGGGCAGTTCAATCGCCACTGCTAGCCAATTAGAGATAGCTGGTCTAAGCTAGGATTGTCAGACGTCCCGATTAATCGAGGTTGTCCCGATTTTAAGCTACATTTCAGGACCTCACATCACAAATGTCCTCTACCTCAGTATAGATAACCTAAAATTTACCCAGGGCTCTTAAAAGTTATAATAGGGCCACAGATGGGCAGCTTGAACTAGCTTTTCAAACTCCTTATATCACAAAAATATTTTCAGTTCTATTCATCAGTTCATTTTAATCTCTCTTTCATCATCATCAAATTCCTGACACATACCGTCAAGGGATGTATAGGATCTTATGACAGTACTACATGAAAATTTACATCATTGCAAACTTCCTATCAACAATTTTCCTCCGAACTAGCCTGTTATCTGTCAACATTCCAATATTATCAGATCTTATATTTCTCTCTTCTAAGGCACTTTTTACTGCGTCAATTCACCTACATCTTGGTATTCCTCTGGGTCTTTTTTCTGCCATCCTGGCAAAGAACACTTGCTTAGCAAATCTTCTCTCTCCTATTCTGTTCAAGTGATGATAACTTTGCTGGATGATAACTTTGCTAATAACCTCGTTTTTAATATACTGTTATTGACCCCCATCTGTTCAGTCACCTAATCTTTTTCAGAGCTCTTAGATCTGTAGTCTGCAGTCTATGATCCCGAGTTTTATTTCTAACTCAGATTTCAGTTCCATAAGCTAAAATTGGTTTGAATACTGTCTTGCATACAGTTAGTTTAATATTTTGACTAATCTCTCTCTTATTCCATATACATTTAGTCAGTTGGCTTCCAACCATACCATCTTTGCTAATTCTGCTGTCTATTTCAAAATTAAATTTGCCATCTTCACTAAAAAGCGTGCCTACATAGCTGAAATGTTTTACTTGTTCTATAGGTTCTCCATTCAGGATGCAGTTGATGTTTTCAATGTTCATGCCTATTTTTAATGCTGCTTTTCATACCAAATTTATTACAGCAGTTATTCAGTTTGGTCAGGGAATCCTACAAACTAGTTCTGGATTTTTTAAAGAGTATAACATCATCTGCATAAAGTAGAGAGCTGAGATTAACATCTCCAATTTTAATACCAGGTTTAATACCACTTTCCTTCATAACGTGATCAATATGGATGATAAATAATAGTAGAGATAATGTACACCCTTATCGCATAACCTGACTTACATCAAACCATCTTCCTCTATGAGCTTCAATTCTAACTGCTGATTTACAATCAAATAGAGACTATGTATTGCTCAATATTATGTCCCATTTATACCATACAACTGGAGCATTTTGAACAGCTTTCCTCTTGGCACCTTGTCATATGCCTTTTCTAGACCTACAAAACTTAAATATTTCCCATGATTTCTCAACTATTTGTCTCAAAATGAAAATCTGATCCTTACAACCTCCGTTTGGCCTGAACCCAGCTTGTTCTTCTGCAAGATTTTCCTCCACAATTTTTCTTATTTGTTTCTCAAGAATACTTGCATAAATTTTACCAGGAAGAACACTCAGTAGAGAAATTCCTCTGTAATTCTCACATTCAGCTTTATTCCCTTGCAGTGTTATGCTACACTGCACAATTTCTGAATTATGCAATGTAGCCACCACCACCACCACCACCACCATCACCACTAGTATTTTCACAGACAATGACAAACATCCATGCCCACAGCGGAATTCGAACAACGGCCTTTTGGCTGGAGAGTGGATAAGCTAACTACTCGGCCAACTAGGCCAGTAGTTCGATTCTCATTGGCCTAATTCGATTCCCATTGTGACAAGAAGAATCTTTATATAGGTTTCATCAGTCGAAGGTGATAAAGGTGGAAGGAGCAAGGTTTCCCTCTCCTGGAAACTTGGGTTTTTCATCCTGCATACAGACAAATTGGCCTTCAGAACACGCAATTTACAGACAAATAACATTAGTGATGTTCAGAAGAAAGATAGCATTGGTGCAGATGATGATGGCAGTTCGGTATAGCTGGTGGATTTGAGTGGTGGAGGCAGAGAGCTGTAAAGTAGATGCCCTCCCTTGATATTTTTATTTATAAAAACTGTATTGCGAATTTCATTTCGGAAAATTTTGGGGCTGTTGATTGAGTTTGCCAATGTACACATACAGGAAGGCAAGCTGATTTCCCAGCAGTGTTCCAGCTAACCACTGTATGGGTGGATATCAGGTTTGGGAGGGATTGTTCCAGCAATCCTTCCTTAAGAAATTTCCAAAATTAGGTACAGTTTCCTCAGAGACACTCTACCATCCCTCGATGAGTCTTTGCTCTTCTTGGAGATGTCACGAAATAATAATAATGATAAATATATTCCAGATGGCATTCCTGTTGAGTGTTTTCTACCGCCATGTTGTCACTGCTTGTTTAATTTAGCAATTTACCTCACTACATACCACTCTGGCTGAATCAGTCAGCCAGAGAGGCATGTGGTGAGGTAAATTGCTGGTGTTTGGTTTGGTTCTTTCAGTATGTCTTCCTTTCACTTTTTATATAACATATGAATGCTAAATGTGTTTCTAAGTTGAATTCTCGTTAGGGTTTGCCACTGAATATCCAAGGTTTGGTTCATGTTTTCAGTCTCTTTCAGTTTTCTTGGATAATGCTTGTGTATTTGAATCTGCATCTTACATCTGATAGCTGTTCAATTTTAATTTCTTTCAAAACTTTCTTACACACCCTTCTTTTCAATATGAAGTTCAATATTATCCTGCTCAACACTAAATGGTGATAACTTTGTATTTCAAATCTTCTGTATATTTTTGTGTCCTGAAGCAGTGAAAAAACATCACTGTTGACAATAACATAGTCAATGAGACTTTTCTTATTCCTTGCATCTTCTATCCATGTGAATTTTTTGTAAATTTTTATGTTGGAACATGGTGTTAGTAATAACTAGTCCATGTCCTGAGCAGAAATTTAGCAGGTGCTCATTTCTCCAATTTTTCCAAAAATATTCTTATATGTGTGGTTATCATTTCCCACTCTCTTGTTTAGATCTTCAACAAGGAAAAGTTTTTCCTTCTTCATTGTGTCAGCTGCCTTCTCTAATGTCTCAAAATATTTCTACACTTCTTCCTTAGTAGAACCTTCTGTGGGACCATAAGCAAAAAAAAGTCTCATTGTCTATTCCGATATTAGCCCGCATTCGTTATACGTCTGGCAACCAACAAATAAAGACAGTATCCTCTTATTTAGTGTTTATTATTATAGCCTCCTTCTTTTCCCTGATTGTTATTTACTGAATATAACATCTTGTATTTGTTGCTTAGAAAGATCACACTTGTTTTTGTCTTTGTTTTGGTAACACCTATTATGACAGTGGTAGGGTAGCCACTTCGACTAAATGCATCCGGTGAGCATGGCTTCACGAGTTAGGAATGTCAGGAATTTCCCTGGGGACATATGTGCCAATGGCTTCAGTGCTTGTGTTTTGGTTCGCGTATGGAATTGTGGATGATGGTAGAGATAAGGATTCGTGTTGTGATTGGTAGGACACTTTGAACCAGATGAAGATCAAGATAAGATAAGGGATTGTGACGTGAATGTTTGTTGTTATCAGATGAAGATAAGTGACGTCATTGTTAGTTGTAAATAAGTGACGTCATTTGTTAGTTGTAAATCAGTGACATTGTTGTTTTGAATGCAAAGGGAGATATATTAGTGTATAAGGAACCGTGTCGTGATTGGTGGGACACTTCTGTCCAGATTAAGATCAAGATAAGATTAAAAATCGTGACATGGATGTTTGTTATTATAGATTTTGGAATTTCGGTGGGCCCTCGTCTGTCGGGGACATCACATGGTGTGTTTGGTGATATTTAGAGATAAGAATCGTGACGTTATGTGTTTGGAAAATTCTGGGGAACATATGTCTCTCTGTGATATCACATGTTGTTTTGGTTTGGCTACGGAATTGTGCGCGATGTTTTTGAGATAAAATATATTGGGATTTTCCCAGGGTGACACGCATCCGTCATTGTCATCACGTTTTGTTTGATTGTCTATAGATCGGTGTACTAATTTCCAATACATTATAGGGTGTTTCTTTCCTGTTAAAGTGTGGGAATTCTTAGAGTAGAGTCTCGATGGCGGCACTGTTTTGAGCTTTTCTGAATAATTTAATTATATGCTGGTGTCCCTCAAACACACACACACACATATTAGACATGAAAAGTGGATAAAGTATCCATGTTGATACTCTAATATACTCTAATATGTACCCTATGATTATTCTTATGAAAAAAAAAACTATTCAGTATTAGAATTACGCTTACCAAAACGTACGAGGAGTGATTATTGAAATTACAAATATCAATTGTTATGTTTAAGTTAGAAAAATTAACTTACATTTCTTTCCAGAATGGGAACATCTTGGTACTATGAAGGTTTTCTGAATATTCCAAATTGTTGATTTTTAACATATATTCACAACACAGAACACAAACACAAGTCTGAAAATGCAGTTGACTTTTCATTATAGGTTACTGGGGCTAATATATATTCACAGCACAAAAACACACAAAACATAGGAGTTGAAAGATATTTCTGTAAATAATCAGAAAAGCTAGTTGAGTACTTAATTTAGATTACTATCCAATTGGTTCTCTGTATTAATCCTTCCAACAGTTGATCATGCCATGTTTTCCCAAGCTTGGTGGGAAAGCCTATGCGCCGTTTCGTTTAGGGTAGATGTTATTTCCTGTTTCGAATTCAGAGTGCTGTTAGAGTATGGAATTCTCTAACAAGTGAAATGATTTTTTCTTTCTTTTTTTCAAATTGATTCGTTGGTTATTTTCTCTATTTTACTTTAAAATTCAGTTTAACTACATATCCTAACAGAATAACAGAGCAAAATTAATAAATAAATAAAATATATGTGAATTTTTTTTCCAACACTGTAGATTTCTCATCAAGTCTTATCGTAAAGATGTCTCTCTTATCCGCTCGCCAATTTGTTGTACGTAGGTGAGAAATCATGTGTTCAGTTTGGAACTCTTCTTGCCATGGGAAATTATTGCTGTAGTAAATTAATTCTTACATTTATTTTTTTAAAAAACCAATATTGACTATTAATTTAATACCCGATTATTCCTTTTTCTTCCAAGAGTTGAATATTTCAAATGAATATTAGCTCTGTAATATATACTTTGTTAATTTCTATGTTACCTTTTATTTGACTGTAACATTATTAACAAATGGCTCTGTAAAAATAGCCAAATTCTTACAGTATTGTAACTTTTCAGGTGGAATCTTCTCCACTAAAATTCTGGCTATAAATTTAATACCCGATTATTCCTTTTGCTTCCAAGAGTTGACAGTTTCTTAAAATATTTGAGGGCTTGCATGAACAAATAAGACTTTTAATTCAGTGAGTCAAAAAAATGTTATCGTCTTTCTTAAATTTGTATAACACATCAACGACACCCAATTTGTTCATTTAAATTTACACATTTTATTTGAATGAAATATTATTTACAAATTGTATTTACTGAATCTAACAATACAGAAAATAAATAAATTGAAAAATACATAAAAGGTTCTTCCCATGCTTGTGAAATTGCCATCATGTGGTTTTTGACAATGTGACTCTCATCTGAAAGTTAAGTTTTCATTTGGTGATAGTTGGGAATTTATTACTGTAGTAAAATTAAGGGTTGCATATTTATTTTTATGAAACCAATATACTTCTGAGAATTATTAAAGAGCACAGAATCTTTCGTTATGTTTCCAAAAGCATTTAAAAGTACACATTATGTTTTCACGTTTTGGGCATCCAATTTCATTTAAATCAAGAACAGGCCTTCCTATTAACCTCGTTAATAGTTTTGATTTTTCTCTTCCTTTGGCGAGTAATATTTGATATTTGCATGTTGATTCTATCATCCAATTTCTTAGTTTGTCCAGAGATAGTGAACCAATTTCCCACTTCAGCTGATGGTTATATTTTGGTAACCAAGAATTCTGTTTTTTAACTCTCTCAGGTAATTCTTTCCAACTACAAGGCGATTTTGTCAATGCATATCTTACAATAATTCCATCAGAAATACAAATTTCTTTCGGAAATAAATTTGAACTCTTATTTAAAAGAAATTGGCAATCAATTATCCCAATGATAACTGAAAATTCGTATTTTTCACCCTCTGTCGATTTTTCATAATCACTTTCCTTCATTCTTAAGATGATATTCTTAAGACCAATGCAGGATGTGAGAGAACGAGGGGCCATCCCTGGAGATTGTGTAAGAGTGTGGTTAACAAGGGTGTTAGGACTAGATTTTTTACTTGGAGGGTTGTGAATGTGTGGAATGCTTTGCCAGAACTGGTTGTGAATGCTTTAACTGTGAATGAATTTAAGGAGAGGTATGACAGGTATTGTGTAAATAATGGTTAGTGTGTCAATGTCGGGTCTCCCGCGATGAGTCTTTTGACTCCATGGAGACACCGTTAAATAATAATAATAATAATAATAATAATTCTGCTTCTTCTAAGATTACTTCATATCACACCACAAATAAATATTTATTTATTTATTATTATTATTATTTCACTGATTATTAGCTTTGATCGTATTTTTTATGTTAACTTTCTGTTACAAAATTCTATACAATTAGAACTTTTCACAAAGAAACTTTCAAAGAATTTGTAGATCACCCATTATTTTTTCATTACCAAACACAAAACACCACAACACAAAAACAGCAGCTGCAGTGGATGAATGATTACCTTAAGTCCAAAGTCACTCGACTCTATGGTATTTTCTTATAGTACTGTTTACACTTACCATGCCCTACCCTGACCATTCCTTCAAAAATGAACCTTTTGCACAGATGACTCAACGACATGTTTTCACATGCTGCTGGATATTCTGTTGGTGTGTTTTTATCTTTCTTTGTGTGGGGAAAGGTAAAATTTGTATATATGTTGTCTGGAGAGTACAAACATTTTTTCCATACCAAACTTTAAGAGTTCAAGTCACGTTTTGGGTTAATTATCTGCTCTCTCTCTGTAAAACAACCAAATTCTAACAGTTCGAATTTTCGATTATGTGAACGAATTGTTTTCAGATAACTCAAATAATGTCAATAGGTAGCATTAGACAATTTCTAAAATAATCAATACATGGATATCAGTTTTCAACACTTTTTTCCCATTTCTGGCATTAATTTCACAGTTGTGATTTTTTTTAATAATTAAACAGAATTGCATTAAGATATAAAGTTGTGGATTTAAATATAAAGTTCTAATCAGAATAACTGAGTAAAAAATTCACTGTGGAAAAACACAAAAACAAAAGCACACATCTTTGTTCATTTAAGTTTACAATTGCATATTTTATTTTGCTGAAATACTATTTACAAGTATATTCACTGAGAAAAATTCGAAACATTAATTACCTAAAAATATTTCACAATATTTAGTTTAGACTCTTAACATTTTCCAAAGAGTTCAATGAATAAAATTTTTGTTACTCACTGTTTCTTGGTTACATTACATCAAAATAGCTGGTCACGCAAAAGAGTTTTTAAATCAGATACCATGGTAACCACACTTCCATACATTTGATATTGTGTCAGTCTGGAAATGACACCATGCCTCCCTAAACATTCTGTGTATTCTTTTGTCAGCAAATATACACAAACAGTTTTTGTAAAATGTTCGTAAATGTCCCAAAATAAAGAATCTTTATCGAATTGGATAAAATCTTGAAAGTCTAATTTTACCATTGATGAATTTAAATGTTGAGCGATAATTTTTCCCATTAAATGGACAGATGGTAATTCAGTTTCCAAAAATAGTAAATGATTATCGATGTCGTACATTTTTAGTGAAAATCTCTCAGCTTCTTCACAACTAATATAAAAAAACTTTACTTCCATCAGCTCCTGTATCATCAAGTATTAGTTCCCCATCTTGGCATTTCAGAATATAACACTCACTTAGGTCCATTTCATAGTCAACTCTTCTTTGCAAGTAGCCAAGAATATCAGACCACTTCCTGAGTAACTTTTCCCAAGTGGTCCGGGATAAATACATCACAATGTACGTGTCTTCTAAAATAATAATCGGTTTCCATCCTTTTAGAGCTAGGTGAAGAATTTTGTCTCATGCTATTTTCCTGAAGAAAGAAAATTTCAATGACTTTTGTGGCTCACCCACTATTTTACTTTACTTTCCTGGATACCAATCACCACAACACAATACGATAGCTGCACTGCATGGGATGAACGAATTGCTGTAACTGCAAAGACACTTGACTCGTTTGTTTTTCCTTATAGTACTGTTTACCTGACCCATTACCCTGACCGTTCCTTCCAAAATGAAACTTTTGCACAGATGATTCACGGACATGTTTCTACATGCTGTTGGATATGATGTTGATGTGAGATTATATTACTTTGAGACATCATAGGGCAAATCTTATCTCTGTGGCTCAAAGGGTATTCTATATTATTTGTCCTTATTATGTTAAGTATTTTATCCTCAAAAAGTGTTTTTGATGCTAGACCATGTGACTATTTCTCTCACTCATATGTCAGAAATTGTTGCGATGGGAAAAAAATAGCATTAGGTGGTGGAAGTGAAAAGGTCGTCAAGAGGGTGACAGAGGTTTTCCCTGCAATGCTCCACCACCTAACCCCATTCTCCTCCCTCTCCTCCAGAAGTTGTCTGCTCAGCCTAGTGGAGATGAGCGAGCTCATCTTTTGCAGATATCTTTTAGTGATGTCACCTCCAACTGATACTGATAACTTTGTAAGAAAAAAAAATATCATTAGGTGGTAAAAGTGAAAGGGTAGTCAAGAGGGTGACAGAGGTTTTCCCTGCAATACTCCCATTCATCCCCCCTCTCCTCCAGAAGATGTCTGCTCAGCCTCGTAAAGATGAGCGAGCTCATCAATTGCAGATATCTTTTAGTGATGTCACCTCCAATTGATACTGATAACGTTTAGGAAAAAAAATTAAAAAAAAAAACGCGTTTTTTATGATAACTTTTTAGGAAAAAAATTCTCAAAAGTATATGTATTGGTTTCAAAAAAATAAATATGCAACCCTTAATTTAACTACAGTAATAAATTCCCAACGATCACCAAATGAAAAATTAATTTTCAGTTGAGAGTCACATTGTCAAAAACCACATGATGTCAATTCCACAAGCATGGGAAGAACCTTTGATGTATTTTTCAATTTATTTATTTTCTGTATTGTTAGATTCAGTATATACAATTTGTAAATAATATTTCATTCAAATAAAATGTGTAAATTAAATGAACAAATTGGGTGTCGTTGATGTGTTATACAAATTTAAGAAAGACGATAACATTTTTTTGACTCACTGAATTAAAAGTCTTATTTGTTCATGCAAGCCCTCAAATATTTCAAGAAACTGTCATCTCTTGGAAGCAAAAGGAATAATCGGGTATTAAATTAATAGCCAGAATTTTAATGAAGAAGATTTCGCCTGAAAAGTTACAATACTGTAAGAATTTGGTTATTTTTACAGAGCCATTTGTTAATAATATTACAGTCAAATAAAAGGTAACATAGAAATTAACAAAGTATATATTACAGAGCTAATATTCATTTGAAATATTCAATTCTTGGAAGCAAAAGGAATAATTGGGTATTAAATTAATAGTCAATATTGGTTTAAAAAAAATAAATGTAAGCATTAACTTACTCACCAATAATTTCCCACGGCAACGAAGAGTTCCAAACTAAACATACGATTTTTTACCTACGTACAACAAATTGCCGACCAGATAAGAGGGACATCTTTAAGATAAGACTTAATGAGAAATCTACGGTGTTGGAAAATAAATTCACATATATTTTATTTATTTATTAATTTTGCTCTGTTATTCTGTTAGGATATGTAGTTAAACTGAATTTTAAAGTAAAATAGAGAAAATAACCTACGAATCAATTTGAAAAAAAAAGAAAAAATCATTTCGCTTGTTAGAGAATTCCATACTCTAAGAGCACTCTGAATTCGAAACAGGAAATAATTAGAAACACCTACCCTAAACAAAACGGCGCATAGGCTTTCCCACCAAGCTTGGGAAAACATGGCATGAGCAACTGTTGGAAGGATTAATACAGATAACCAATCGGATAGTAATCTAAATTAAGTACTCAACTAGCTTTTCTGATTATTTACAGAAATATCTTTCAATTCCTATGTTTTGTGTGTTTTTGTGCTGTGAATATATGTTAGCCCCAGTAACGTATAATGAAAAGTCAACTGTATTTTCAGACTTGGGTTTGTGTTCTGTGTTGTGAATATATGTTAAAAATCAACAATTTGGAATATTCAGAAAACCTTCATAGTACCAAGATGTTTCCATTCTGGAAAGAAATGTAAGTTAATTTTTTTAAGTAAAACATAACAGTTGATATTTGTAATTTCAATATTCACTCCTCGGATGTTTTGGTAAGCGTAATTCTAATACTGAATAGTTTTTTTTTTCATAAGAATAATCATAGGGTACACATTAGAGTATATCAGAGTATCAACATGGATACATTAGCGACTTTTCATGTCTAATATATATGTGTGTGTGTGTGTGTGTGTGTTTGAGGGACACCAGCATATAATTAAATTATTCAGAAAAGCTCAAAACAGTGCCGCCATCACGACTCTACTCTAAGAATTCCTACCCTTTAACTGGAAAGAAATACCTCATAATGTATTGGAAATTAGTACACCGATCTATAGACAACCAAACGAAACATGACGACAATGACGGATGTGTGTCACCCTGGGAAAATTCCAAGATATCGTATCTCAAAAACATCGCCCACAATTCCATAGCTAAACCAAAACATGTGATATCACAGAGAGACATATGTTCCCCAGAAATTTCCAAACACATGATGTCACCATTCGTATCTCTAAATATCACCAAACACACCATGTGATGTTCCCGACAGACGATGACCCCAGTGAAATTCCAAAATCTATAATAACAAACATCCATGTCACGATTCCTTATCTTATCTTGATCTTGTTCTGGTTAGAAGTGTCCCACCAATCACGACACGATTCCTTATACACTAATATATCTCCCTTTGCATTCAAAACAACAATGTCACTTATTTACAACTCACAATGACGTCACTTACCTTCATCTGATAACAATAAACATTCACGTCACGATCTCTTATCTTATCTTGATCTTCATCTGGTTCAAAGTGTCCTACCAATCACAACACGAATCCTTATCTCTACCATCATCCACAATTGTTACGCGAACCAAAAAAAACACCTCCAATTCCATACGCAAACCAAAACACAAGAACTGAAGCCATTGACACATTTTCCCCCTGGGAAATGCCTAACATTCCAATCTCATGACATCTGGTTTAAACTGTCCCACCAATCACGACACGAGGCCTTATCTCTGCCATCACCCACAATTCCTTACGCGAACCAAAACACAAGAACTGAAGCCATTGACATATATGACCCCAGGGAAATTCCTGACATTCCTAACTCATGAAGCCAAGCCCACCGGAAGCATTTGGTCAGGAGTGGCTACCCTACTACTACTTATGTCAATCTGGAACTTATCCAATCCTTCTGCTAGTTTCGTTTCTTTTCCATTGATTTTTCTAAGTAATATTTTATTTCAATAATTAGAATTTTATTTATGCTTTTTAGGGAAATTAAAAGTTAATGTTTGAGACATAATATAGTTTTTAACTTGTAGACAGACTTATGTGTTCGTCGTACATGTTGTTTATTTTTTAATGGTATATATTAGAACACAGCATTTTTTTTTCAGACAGAGGGCACCAAAATCAGGACTTTAGTCTTTGTGTTGCTGCTACAATTTTGTTTAACTAGTCCGTTGATTACACCATGTTGTTTTAGTATCGCGTATTTTGACAAACTGTGTTTTTGTGCTCTGAAGATGCTGGTTATAACACCAGCGAAATAACAGCAATAAGTTAATAAATAATTACTTACTTATTATTCTGTATTCTAATTATCCCGTTAAAAATATTCTGTATTCTAATTATCCAGTTAAAAATATTCTGTATTCTAATATATACCATTAAAAATAAACAACATAGTTTTTAACTGTTAGTTTTTGTCAAGTATAGCATATGGTTTACTGGTTTTAGAGGTGAGTCAGTATTTATAAAGGAGTTGGTTGTAATGCATACAGTTTAACAGAATCCATTATTGTATATTGTGTCTAATCCAATAATTTAAAAATTTTTTTTTTAATTCAAACGAATAATATATACAAAAAAGCCTGTGTAGCTCAGTAGAAGTGGCGTTTGCATTCTACAGCACTTGACCGCACGTAGAAAGGATTTGGTGGTTCAAATCTAGTCGCCGACTAGAGGAAATTTTTCAAAGCCCTTTTTCGGCCGGTTCCCGAGTTAGTCGATCTCTGGCACGGGCTAGCGGATTTTTCCTCCCGGAAACTGGGTTTTTCGTCCCGTAAACTCAAGAAAATCGACTGTAGAACCCACACTATTTTCAGGCATTAAATACGAGTGTTAGGGTTAGGGACCACGAGATGGCGGCACTAGCTTGCCACCTTCTTCACTGCGTACCGATGAATCAGTGATAGCCTTGGGTCAGCTATCTCTCTGATTGGCTACCAGTGGAGATTGAACTGTCCACTCAGTCTCCAAAAGTTAGATAGGGTAAAAGGCCCCACCTACTCCCTATACGGGAACAACATAGGCGTTAGCTGATTTTTTTTTTTTAATATATACAAAAGACAACAACCAAGGAGGGATACATGCAGAACCAAATGGAAAGAGCTTCTACAACGAATCACATATGATAGAATACCCAGAAAGACAAACTACAAACCAAATGGTCATACAAACAGACAGACCAAAACAGGCCACGTTGCCTAGACTGTTGATAGGAATTATTTGATATATTTTCTCTTTGGAAATCTGGCATTGTTTCTGAACAAAGCTTCCTCTATTACAGGTTTCTACCTATATGCAGTCTTTTCAAAATCAGTTTTGGATATATTGATCATCTGCTATCAACAGTTTTGAGGGGTTTGATATAAGCAGAAAAGAAAAATGAACATGTCAATACAAGCTAGAGTTTCCATTATTGGTGTATGGTTTGGTTCTTTCAGTATGTCTTCCTTTCTCTTTTTATATAATCTATGAATGCTAAATGCATTTCTAAGTTGAATTCTTAATTAGATCTTCAAAATCTTCCTTTTCTAAAATGATTCTATTCTTCATTTATAATTTTTTTCTAGTACAGGATTTATTTTGTTCTTCAGTATTTTGGCATACATATATGAGCAACCACACGTCACCACACGGGCGACACTGTGCGGCAGTTCCAGGAATTAAATTGTCATACTTTATAATCTGTGTTTAGTAAACTTATTTGTTGGCTAACCTCCATTCTTTATTTTATTCATATACTCTATATTCCAAATAATATTGGAGAAAGAGTACATTCTTGCCTAAGACCTGTACTTCCAATGTTTTGGTTCTGTTCACACCTCTTTTTATGGTTATTATTGTTTTCTTATATAGGAGTGGTTTTAATAACTTTATAGGTAAGTAATTTTTTTAGTATATCAACGAGTTTATTATCTGTCTATCTTGTCAAAAGCTTTTTTAAAATCTATGAATGCTAGATGCGTTTCTAAGTTGAATTCTATTCTTTTCTCAATTAAAAGTTTGGGGTTGAATATAGGATCTTCCTTTTCTAAAACAATTTTATTTTTGATTTATAATTTTTTTTTTAGGACATTATATAGAATTACATAGAGTATAGGGTTGATTGTGTTCTTCAGTATTTTGGCATATATTTAGACAATGATACTGGAGTGAATTTGTGCAGAAAGTGTAAGGAATGTGAGGATTTAAAGTGTGTTTCAGGTCGTGTGAGTGGTATCATTGTTGAAAGTGAGAATGTAGAAAATAGTGATATGCGAGGTATGAATAGTGATATTTGCGAGGTGAGAGTGTAGTTGAAAGTGAGAATGAAGGTAAGAATAGAGAACGAATGAATGAATTAACGGATAATAAAAATGATGAGACAGATGCAATGAATGAGATCGCACGTTACGCGGAGCAATACATAGGGCAAATCAGCAGCTGGAGCATTGGCAAAAATGTTTACCAAACGTACCAACTAATAAACTGCAAAAGCGTGATAAGAAAAATAAGAGTATGATAGTGAGTGTAAACAAAATGAAAGAGCGAATGTTGTACGGAGATTCTTTAGGAGGAGGTGTGATAGATGAGTTTGACAAAATCGTACCAACCTGGTGCGAACATTAAGGATGTAAGCGAGTCAATTAGAATGCAAAAGCAGAGGGTGAAAGAACTGATAGTAGTAGGAGGAATGAATGATTTGAAAGGAGACAAAATGGCTATGAGAGAGGATTTGAGGGAATTACTTGTGGTAGCAAAAGAGAAGAGTGAGAGAGTGAGCATGGTGAGTCTGTTGCTGCAGTATGACAGTGAAGAGTATAGGAGGAGGGCCAAAATTGCTAATGACTTTATGTGCGGATTATGCAGGAGGAGTGGCATGGAATTTGTGGATCAGCAGAGTGAGTTCGATGGGCGAAAGGATTTATATAAAATGGATGGTTTACATTTGAACGGATTTGGTGTACGGAGACTTGGAAAGGTGTTGAATGAAGTGGAAGTGGATGTGCAGAATCAGGGAAACTAGAGTTACTAAGGGGGGGGGGATAAGTAGATATGCAGACTTCAGGGAGACAGTAGTGTATGAATGTGTGTAATATGCCCGAGCGAGTACGAAGGACAACAAATCAGAATGAGATAGTTAGTATAAGGCATCAAAATAGGGATGGGACAAATGGGCGTCTGCAATTCATGTATACTAATCCCAGAAGTATTAGGAACAAGAAGGAAGAATTTTTGGCCTTTGGCACTTCCAGGCCACAAGTTATTGGCATCAGTGAAACATGGCTGACAGAACATGATATAGCTAATGGGATTGAATGTGAGGGGGTATGGTGTGTTCAGGAATGACAGGGTGAATAAAATGGGGGAGGGAGGAGTGTTATTGATGATAGCTGATGAGCTGCAGCCAAGGAGAATAGAAGTGGAACTGCAGGATAGAGAAAAGAGCACATTTGAGGCTATTTGGTGCGAGATTGAAACTAGCAGAACTAAATATAGTTGGGTGCTGCTATAGACCAGATGATGGAATAGATGGTGGAGATAATATGCATAAGCAAATAGAAGAAATGAGTGGAAGGAGGCAGTGGTATAGCTAGGGGGGGGCGGTCCGCCACGAGTGGCACTTTGAACCTTTTTGAACTTTTACAGTTAATTCTAAAATACAGTCTCGAGAACTCAGTTCTAAATATTGTAATACTGCTGCGAATTTTCCTCATGATTGCTATAAGTGTTGCTAGTTGTGAGAGGAGTTTTTTCTAAATAAAACTGACTAAGAATTACCTACATTACTATGAAATAGACTTCAACAATATCATCGATGATTTTGCTAACAGAAAAGCAAGAAATATAACATTTAAAATGTTGAAATTAAAGTTTTACTTCAAAAATAAACATGGCATTTTAATTTACTTCCCTATACGTTGTTATGACTTTTTGTAGTATTTTTGGTGTGTATTGAGAGGGGCGGCAAACTCAGGGACCACCCCGGGCAGCAAAAGTTCTAGCTACACCACTGGAAGGAGGGTAATTATTATGGGAGATTTCAACTATGATAACATTGATTGGAAGGAGGAGAGGACACATGGGAGGAAGGAATTGGATTTTATGCAGTTAATAAGGGATAACTATCTGTGACAGCATGTAATGGAAAACACTAGGGATCAGAGAGTGCTTGACCTAGTAACTGCATCTGAGAATTTGGCTGTAACGAATATGACCACGCTGCCACCAATTGGTGAGAGTAATCATAGGGTCTTGACTTGGGAGGTGGCTAAAGGTGTGGAATTTACAATTAAGACAGGGTACATGTGGAATTATTGGGCTGGTAAGTATGACAAGCTTAGAAGTTTGATTGGTGCCATGGCATGTAAAACTGCAAGGTGTTGGTTGTTGATAGTGCATGGGAGGCAATTAAGAAGTGTTTGCAGGAGGCAATGGCTGACTGTATACCTAGAGTCCGAATAATAAATCAAGTAGGGGTTAAATGGATGAATAACACCATTAAGCTTGAGCTGCAAAAAAGAAACAACTGTGGAGAGAATTTAAGGAGAAAGGTGACCAGCAGGCACATGAACGGTATAAAGCAGTGTAGTAAGAAAAGCAAAAGCGAATTATGAAAGAACATTAGCCATAAAGGCTAAAGAGAATGTCAAACAATTTTTTCGATATGTTGCAAGTAAAAGAAAAAACGTATACGGCAGAATGATTTTAAAGAATGCCAATGATAGGGAGGTAACTGAATCAGTTGATATAGTGGAATTACTGAGCGAGCACTTTGCAAGAGTATGTCATCCAGGTGGTGACATTGCAAGAATGAATGAACCAATAGCTTATATGGGAATTGTGGTGAATGAAATGGAGGTGAATAGTCTATTACACCTCAATGTCAATACATCTGTGGGATTGGATGGTATACCAGCTCGTGTCGTACGTGAAGCAGCTGAAGAATTGTCAGTGCCCTTGATCATTTTGTTTAATTTGAGTCTGGGGTCTGGGTTAGTCCTGAGGGGGGTGGAAAGAGGGGAAAATAGTTCCATTGCATAAAGGAGGTTCCAAGACTGCTGCTATAAATTACCAACCGATCAGCATATCAGGAATTGTTGTCAAGGTCTTGGAGAAAATAGTCAAGAGGAAAATACAGGATTGGATAGATGAAAATGAGATACTATATGGGGGACAGCATGGTTCTGTGAAGGGTAGATCATGCCTGAGTAACTTGCTCACGTTTTTTAACAGTGATGGCTGAACTGGATAAGGGTAATGGGTTTACAGTGATTCTACTGGACCTTGCCAAGGCCTTTGACAGGATACCACATGGAATTCTAATCAGTAAACTGCAGCATATGGAGATGGATAGCAGGATGGTTGATGGAGAAATATCAGAGAGTGGTTTATTCAGGAGTAGAGTCCAAAAGACGGCTTGTGACTAGTGGTGTGTGCCGCAGGGTTCTGTTCATGGACCACTACTGTTCAATTTGTTCATTACCAATATAGGAAAGGATCTGAGAGGATGTATTCATTTGTTTGCTGATGATGCAAAGTTGGTAGAGCAATAGTGTGTGCACAGGATGTCAAAATTTTGGGATGATTTGGATAGTTTGGAGGACTGGGCTAAGGAGAATGGATGTCAATTTAATGTGGCAAAGTGTAAGGTTATGCATTGTGGGGTATAAAGATTAGCAACAGTATATCACATTGGTGGAACCGTACTCCAGGAGATTGATAGAAGCGAGGGATTTGGGAGTGTTGGTGGATAGGGAGTTGAAGTTCAGGGAGAACATCGCAAAAGTGGCTAAATCAGCTCATCAAATCACTTGGTTGCTGAAAAATACTTTAACAAGCAGAGACAAACAGGTTATTGTTCCTCTGTATCGAGCCTTGGTAAGACCCCATCTAGGCTACTGTGCCCAGATATGGGTGCTAGTTTCTTCTTGATGGGGAGGAGGTGGAGAGGATCCAGAGACGAGTGACCAAGATGATAGCAGGTCTATGGAATGAACTTTATGAGAACAGGTTAAAGATTTGTGGCTTGCAGAAATTGGTTGTAGGCAGAAAAGGGTGATATGATTGAGACATTCAAATTACTGAAGGGGTTTCTATAAGATTAATTCAGATATTTTTGAGAATAGGACTGGTGGGGAGGACTAGGGGCCATACATGGAAACTGGACAAGAGTGTGGTTAGCGAGGGTGTTAGAGCTAGGTTTTTTACTTGGAGAGTGGTGAATGAGTGGAATAAGCTGCCAGAGTCTGTTATGGGTACCATGACTGTAAATGAGTTCAAGGTGAAGTATGATAGATACTGTGTGAATGTCGAATAGTTGTTCTTGACATGATGTTAGGGCCTCCCTCGATGATTCTATCAACTCCTTGGAGTTGTCCATAATAATAATAATAATATTTTATAACCTGTGTTTAATGAACTCATTTCTCTGTAGTTGTTAAAGGTGTTCTTACTTCCTTTTTTTTAAAGATGGGAGTCACAGTTGCATGGTTCCAGTCTTTGGCTATTCTTCGAAAGTTCAAAGTATTCTTCAAATAATAACAATTAAAAAAAATTTTATGGAAGTAAAAACATAAATTCTACACTATTCAAATATTTATAGAATTTTCCATTGTTTTTCTCTCAGTGACTGAACCTACTGCACAAGTTGTTAAAGGAGCCTTACATGATTGCCCTGGCAGTTCATGCAATTATGCATTGCATCTGAAGTGTGAATAAGGGTAGTGACAACTGTAATTTTTACACTGCTCAACAGAATTAAGAAAACAATTCAAAAATGTAACTTGTGCAATTTGTATGATGAAGCAGAACAAAATTTGGTTTGGTAGCATAAGGAGACATTAGATAGGGGGTGTAAGAATTATCAAAAAGATCAAATGAAGAAGTCAACACGATATGCTCAAAAATATGATCATAACCTCTGTACAGCAGATGATTCCCTCTAACGCTAAACAGGCCTGCCAGCACCAGACCACACTCAATATATAAGGCTATCTAATAAGATTGTATGACAACAATTTCTATTTTTTACCAGAGCAGACTTTAGCTCAGCAAGGGACAGAGCAGACTTTAGCTCAGCAAGGGACAGAGGAGAAGATGCAGGTGTGAAATACGATGCCCAAGGGTTCCACATACATGACTGATAGGATATAAGTGGGATGATCATGATCATCCTCATCACTTTTGGTTTCAAGATATTTCACCACTTGAGCTCAATGGGAAGTTGCACTGTCATGCATGAAAGGAAAATTGGGACCCAACCACACTTCTACAAAGTTGCACAATAGGGTTTGAGGATGTTCTTGCTACCTCCATGCAATCATAGTATCCCTATCAAAAAATGAAGACAGGTGCTGCCATTGATCATTATCCCACTCCACATGAGAAAGCAGTCTCCATTGTAAGCATCCCTTTCTCTAATGTTGGAGGGATAGTACACATTCCTTTTTGTCCACATATCAGTGTTTAGAACCTGTTTGTGGGCTAAAATGGGACTCATCAGAAAACCAAACTGCACTCCATTTGCTGGATCTCCAATCACAGTTTTGATGAGTTGTGTAGTTGATTAATGGGATACAAACTACTGGCTTCTTTGCATTGAGTGCACTAGAACTGAGCCTTCTTAACACAATCCAACTGGAAACGTTCTCACCTGCTGCTACAGCAACCTCAAAAGACTGCTGGTGACAGGACACTGCAGGGTTCCAGCATCACCCAATGACCTGCCATCTCAAAGAATAATCTAAATCAGTGTTTCCCAACCTGTGGTCTGCAGGCATACTTAAATTAATTAAATAAATATATATTTTTTAATTATCCAAACAAGTTAAAATTGAATAAGTAAGTAAAAATTATTGAAATCATATGCAGACTTAAAAAAAACAAATAGTGTCAGAACGTTCAAAGGCGGAAGCAATAAAACTATGTTGCTCACTTCACCCCTCTTTTATTACTCATCATTCTGGCACTACAATAATTTGTAGTGGTGGAATGACGAATAATAAGAAGGGTGAAGTGAGCAATATAGTTTTATTGCTTCTGCCTTCCCTTGCTGTTTCATCAGATTTGGAGTGAACATGTGTAATCCACATTGCTTGTTGTTTATTGATTTTTATTACTGAAGGTTTTCCTCCTTCAACCAAGGCTCAGAATACCTTCAGAAGTGCTAAAATGATACGTGGACAAAGTGTGTCGTGAGTTAACCCCACTATTTATATATTATTCGGAAACGTTTTTTAATAATGGAAAAGTGGCAGGACGTTGAAAAGAAAGCGAATGAAACAGGTGATGCTAACCCTAATTGTGATACAAGTTTTGTAATGGCGAGTAAATCTGATACTATTAAAGTAGAAGAAACAAGCAGTTCAAAGAAAAAGTACAGTAGGAAATATAACAGTTTATATTTGGAATTTAGGTTTACTTGGTGTGGAGATGAAAGTGAACAGAAACCTCAATGCGTTTTGTTTTATGAAGTGTTGTCGAACGAGTGCATGAAACCTGCAAAACTCCGACATTTAGAAACTAAACATTGTGATGTGAAAAATAAGCAAATTGAAGAAAAAAAAAAAAAGCCGATTTCACGCTTAGTGACAATAAATCATGGGAAAGATGTAGTTTCGGCCATGGGTCCGTTTAATAGCAAGGCACTGGAAGCATCTATCTCTTAGTGTTTTGCATTTTGGGAGATACTGAGATAGGAGTGATGTTAGCTTACTCCACCTTTGCAACGAGTTGCCCGGTGTTGTACCACCTTACCCCAGTTCTGAAGATACTTTCAGTTGCAAACTCTGTTTGCTCACACTTGGATAAAGGATTAAACTAAATTTATTATAGTCTAACCAAGTTCAAAATAAACTTTCAACATCTTTCTCTAAATCTAGAGTAATTTAATAAAAAGGTGGCACACCATTTGGCAACTCCTATAGGTAGAGATGACCTTGCTAATGCTTCTGCCTGGTATCTCCACTTGTGCCTGGCTCCCACTGAAGAGACCTCAATAAAGGTTGAAACTAGTCTGGGTAGTGGCCCTTCCCTTAATGCATAACATTATACATATCCGCAAGGAGATGTGTTTTGCATTTTGAGAGATACTGAGATAGGAGTGCTGTTAGCTTACTCCACCTTTGCAACGAGTTGCCCGGTGTTGTACCACCTTACCCCAGTCCTGAAGATACTTTCAGGTGCAAACTTTGTTTGCTCACACTTGGATAAAGGATTAAACTAAATTTATTATAGTCTAACCAAGTGAAAAATAAACTTTCAATGACTTGCCACCTTGAAGGTACTGGAGATGTGGCTAATTCAGTGAGCAAACCAAAAAATGGGAGTGAAGTCATGTGGTTACAATGTCATGGCAGAATGCTTATTGTATCTAATATGCACAGATTTCTGCACAAGGTAAAAATGGTGACTGTTCTGTTAAGTGTTTTCTAACAGACTAATAGAAACCTAAGACTTGAAAAGTTCAGTTTAAAAAGCAGAAAAGAGCAGCTAAGATGAACATGTAAGTTAAAGAGGTTCAAAGTTTTTTTTTTCCTCGTACTTCCAAAGAAATTATACTTGACAAGAAATTCTTGTTCAGTCCTTTACCTGGGTGCAAGCAAACAAAGTTTGTCCATGACATATCTTCAAGAATAAGCTTCTTATATATAAAGGCTGATGACTTCACATCGATTGTCTTAGCATCTCAAAATGCAATAACCTCAATGTATCACTAAAGGATGAAACCAGTCTGAACATCTAACATAACCATTCTGTTGTATTCATTTATTAGATTTTTTGCTAGGTGAGAGAGAGAGTGAATGAGTGGAATGGGTTGCCAGAGATTGGTGTGGACCTTGTGTAATGAATTTTTGGACTCCATGAAGGTTATAAATAATAATAAAAGCATTCCAACATCAGAGGGGCTTAGATTTCTGTTTATTTTTCAATATACTACAATAGCATTATGCATTTAAATATACAAAAGCATTCTTTTTTTTCCTCATATTTCACGTGTATGTGGGTGTTTATGTATAATACACACCTATATACACACATGCACACACCTACTAATAGTTACTAAATACAGTTACAGAATGTATAACAGCATAATTACAAATATGATTTCAGAACTTCACTTGACAAAAATCAACCACCATGATATGAGACATAGAAAGACTGACTAATAACAGGAAAAATTTTATGTGTCAAGTAAAAAAGTATAAATATTTCTTTATACAGCTGTTTATGAAAGTGTTGGCATTCAGCAAAGTTTCTCTATATGGTAATACAAGGAAAGGAAAATATGAGCTAATATAAGCTACACAACTAAATGTATTTAAGGAAAGAAAAAAACAAACAAACAAAAAAACAGGCATCTATTCAAATAATAAACAATAAAAAAATACCATCAACAACAAAATGTCAAGTGGTCTTGAGGTTATACCTGCCTTCAACAATTGCCAGTGATGATAGCAGGTGTCCTACACATATGCATAACATTTACAATCATATATAAATGTTATTTTAAAGAAGTCAGTGATGCAGCATGCTTAAAGAAATTAGGCTTCCAACTAGAAACTGTGTTTAGCTAATTATTTAACAGAATAAAGGATCACATCAAATTGCCTTTGGTTTCTACATACAAAGTTTCAGTATTATGTACATAAAAGTAACAAACAATGTATGCTGAGGAGGAGAAAGGGATGACAATTCCTCCCTGACAATGTTTAAGGCTTTGATAACGGTCTTCATTCATCTAAAGCACAATTTTTTTTTATTTCTTCCTAGGTTACAAAAATAAATACCCAAATGTCCATACCAATTGTATTTCACATATATGTCGTAAATATACCTAAATTAAATCAGAATACATGAATATGAAAAAATAACATTACCTGTGCATACTTACATCATGCATGGTTACAAGAAATACACAAGCTTCAATGTCACTTTTAGCATTAAAACAATATTCTCAGTCATATGAACAGCAATCCTGATTATGTTACAGGAACCTTTATTATTATTAAAACATGTATCTCAAATATATACTTTCCACCACCATCACAGTCATCTTATTATGGCAGACAATTTCCCTATGCCACCATTATTAATATATAACTGACAGAATAAATCAAATGAAGCTTATTTTTTATATTTTGGATCATCAGGATAAATCTGTTTCAGTGGAACCAAGCTTAGGAGCATTATATGACGTTCGTATGCTTTGCTCTTACGGAACATAGAGTCTGTTCCGTGCAAGCGATCAAGAACTCCAAGAACACCAAAGTTTTGGGTAAATCTAAAAATATAATAAAATCACGTTAACCATTCAATAATTTTTATTTATTATATATTAAGAATATACATACATACTTAAATGATTACATTATTTACCTGATTCATTCCAGTGCAGAAGTCTATCCTCTCTATCTGGCAATTAAAATTCATTTGGAATTCTTTCTCAGAGGAAAGTTGTTTTAGTGATACAAATGCTATTTGGCCAGAGATTTTTTTTGATTGAAAGCAAATCTTTGTTATGTCATAAACTGAACACATACTGTCAACATTTTAATGTTGCTTTTAAAGTCTTTCTAACTTATTAGAAATGGTTAATGCCAACTCTCAAAATTTTAGTGTATTACATCAAGCTAGTGCATATTCTGTGAAACAGAAGTTAAGGACGTCATGAATGACATTTTCTCGAGCAACTGTACCAACTGCAACAAATTTGAGTTCTTGTTACAATTCCCTAGGAGGGGGGTACAGGAATCGGTATATCAAAGAATGTTAAAATAGAACTATCAGAAGAATGAGGAACTGCATAGTGCTGTTAATGCTGAGCATTTGCAATATACAATGAATATTGAAGGGAGATAGGGGGAGGCAAGAATTCCCCTAAGTTCAGTTTCAAAAGCCATGTTTGAATATTATATGCTAACCTATATGAAAATGGCCAGCATCCTTTACACTTTCAGAGTCAACAGAAGTAATACAGATGAACCACTGAACAAATAAGGCGAACAATTTTTATAAAAGCATAATCTTTAAAGGTGCCTGTGGCATGACTATAAACAATAAATTACACAATAACCACAGTAATTAACTTTAATGGGAGAGGAGCATACAATTAATAGAGCACATAATGTGTGCTCCTCTCCCTCAAGCTTACAAGAACTTCTCACTATCAAAAGGTTACAACTCTAATCAAATCCAGTAGATAATTGACTATGTTTCAACACCTCAGGATTCTTCAACAGAGTGCATGGTTCCAATCCCTTATATTTCTGGCATCTCTGAACCGATTGGTAGAATTTTGAAGAAGTATCATCTCGTTCCCACATATTTTCCTGTCAACAAAATTTCTCGTCTGTTGCTGTCTAAAAAGAAACTGTCACCTCTATCATTAGCTGGCATTTACCAAATACCTTGTGAATGTAATCTAACATACTTTGGGCAGACAGGCTGTTCTGTGGAAAAAATAATTAATGAACAGCAAATTATATCGAATACATGAAACCTCAAAAGTCTGGTCTGGCACAACATAGTACGGACACTAAACACAGGAGATCCAGTGGAATAAAGCTCGTCTTCTCCATAGAAGTAGGTTTAAATATGAATGCCTTTTCAAAGAAAGTTGCGTCTTTTACCTCAGCCAAATCTCAATCATAATGATTGTCTCTCTCCCTCCCAAAAGTTTGGGGGATTCTTATTTTATATAACCATCAAAAACAGCTTTTAATAATATTATTTATTAATATTAATTTCTAACATGCAGCAACAGTTTTTAATTGGTAAACCAACAACTACTGTATGTACTTTGTATTCCCGTTTCTTTGATTTCCTTGTTTCTGTGCAGTGATGATGATCATTCCAATCATTCACTGCTCATTAGGAAGAACAATCTAGGACTCACACTTTTACAATACATTACTGCAGTAACTTACATGCTTGACACCTGTGGTTTTTTGGCAAAAAGAAATCAGAAGAATACTAATCAACTTGGACACTAAAACATCTTCTGGTCCTGATGGCATCTCCAAATATACTTAAACACTGCGCTCTGGAGCACAATTATACTCAAACATTGTGTTACGGAGGTAACATCTGTCTATATAATTTCTATGATCACCTATGCTTAGATAGGAAGCAATCCCAATGCTTAGAAGTGATCACACATATCGGGATTAATGGCTCTATCTCTTCACGTTTTGCTATCAATGCATGAGCAACTCGCCTCTGTTCTGTCATCCATCCTTTTCTCCTATACATAAATTACCCACTCTCAATCACCACTAATCCATTTCAGAGCTTTACTGATGACAGAACTATCCACTCATCCTATTCATTTGACAAAACCATGCAGTGCTCAGGCTTTCCTCAAGCTTCAACTAGTGTCTTAAACACTGACCTCTGAGCTATGAGCTAGGGACTTTGTGAAGTCCCTAGCTCATAAGTGTCCTACACCATTAGCACTGATTAAAGTCATCCTTCCACAGTAATTTTCCCTTTTACTTGCTACATAATGAAAAAAACTCTTTTGGATTTACTTTGGCCTGCTTAGCTAATTTTCTCTCATAATCTGATTTAGCCTTTCTTATCATACTAGTCACCCTTCTTGTTTGCACTGCATATGCTGATCACCTTTTTCTTTATATTCTCTCAATGTTTTCTTTATTTGCAGCTTTATTTTCTTCTTCTTTTTTTTTTTTTACATCTTTACTCAATCCACTTAACCCCAATTGGTTTATTCTCCTTACTGTGGGTATGCATAATAATTTAAAATAAAAAGAAAACCCTAGAGAGAAAGAGAGATTCCAAATCTTCAAGAAAATCAAAATTACAGAGAGCTGTCACTCAAAAATTTACATTAAAAATAAATGGATTTTAATTTATCCCCTTCAAATCTTGGCAACTAAATGGGATTAAAATAATCTATATGCAGTCTGATCAGGGCATTATACAATGAAACCACAAACTCTTCTATTTCTGCTGGTCAGTGTTCTTCTCAGTACTACAGCAATTCTCTTGGTCACCTTCACCACCTTTGCAATATATCTCCCTAAACCTTCAAGTTTTTATCAATCATCACCTCAAGATCCCTTTACCTCCTCCAGTACAGTTCTTCCAACAGAATTTGGAGCTTCCCATTGATGGATTCCAAACTCCAAGAATTTACATTTCATTCCATTAAACTGACATCCACACTCATCCGCCCATTGGGCTAGCTTATTCAAATCCCCCAGAAGGGCTACCACATTGGCACTATTACTAATAACCCTTCCCACCTTCACATCATCTGCAAACAATTGAATGGCTCCCTGTAATTCATTGAAAATGTCAATGATATAAATGTTAAACAACACTGGTCTCAATACTAAGCCTGGGAGACCTTGTCTGCTTCACTGATACTGCTTTCTTGTACACAATTCTCTGATATCTAAACTCATATGCTGTAACTTAAATATCAGCTTATCATGTGGTATCTTGTTAAATGCTTTTTTGTGAAATCTGAAAAAAGCCACTATATGCCTTTACCCCATCAACCACTCGTTACTTTATTATAAAAGGGAAATTAGATTACTAAAACAAGAGTGCCCCTTAATAAATCCATGCTGACCCTCACAGATAACATTACTCTTATTTGTCCAATGTTGTATATGATCTTCATCTTCCTTTTACGTATTAGGCCTAGTGGCCTGTTATGGAGCTGTCCTTAGCCCTTCCAAACCGTACCCGTCCCAAGGATAAGGTGGTTAAGCCCTATGCCTCCCAGTGTGTCCTATGCCTGTATATGCATGTGTTCACGGGGCCGGTTTGCCTGTATATGCATGTGTTCACGGGGCCGGTTTGCCTGTTCTGGGGGATAAAAAACCAGAGTTTCTGGGTGTAAAAACCCCCTACCTCTGTATGAGACCGGCTAATATGACTAATTTCTCCAAAATCTTAGCAGCTATAGAAGAAATACAAAATAGTCTATAGTTTGACACTTGCATTTTACCACCACCACCCTTATGCAAAGGAACTATCTTATAATTTTTCCATTCCTTGGGTACCTTTGTCCATAGACAAACTCTCTTGAAAAGCCAAGTCAAAGCTGTCAGTTTCTTAGCACATTCTCTTAAAGCACATGGTGAAATACTATCCAGTCCTACTGCCTTATTGACATCCAAAAAACTTAGTATTTGTAACACATTCTCCAAACTTTAAATCCTCCTTATCCTTCTAGTATTGCCCCAAAATGAAATACCCCAATAAAGTGATCGTTAAATAACTCCACTACATCTTCTGCATCAGTCACTCTACTCCCATTTTTGTCTAACAATGTTGTTCTTCCACAAC
This sequence comes from Typopeltis vanoorti, assembly GCF_054136105.1. NCBI lineage: Eukaryota > Metazoa > Arthropoda > Arachnida > Uropygi > Thelyphonidae > Typopeltis > Typopeltis vanoorti. Next base: position 37,685,814 of record NC_143560.1, read on the forward strand.
CATTTCTCCTCCTACTGACCACATAAGAAAAGAATTGCTTCGGATTTTCCTTGGATCCCAGGAATAATCTCATCTCATAATCAAGTTTTGCCTTTCTTACCATGCTAGTCACTTTACTATCCCTGAGTCTTATATTCTTCATGCAATTTCTCTCTACCCTTCTTATATTTGCTCCATATCCTCATTTTCAACTGCAGTTCCTGTTTGATATCACTAGTCATCCACTTTATATCAAATCTTGTTCTCTTTTTCACTCTCACTCTAAGTATACAACTTGCCATTGCTGTTAATAAATATTTCTTCACTAGTTCCCACACACACTGGTGATATTTCACCCTTCCAATTCTTCCACCCATGGAAGAATTTCTAAAAACATAAGATGGAGAATGATAACAAATCCAATCCATGACTAAGTACCCCTACCTTAAAATTCTACCAACTCCTTTCTTCTCGACACTTCTGCATATCTACTCATCCTCCAAGTCAAAACACATGGAAACACTCTCTAACTGGGGGGCAGGGATGACTTTTCAGTTACTATCATGTCCTCTGATGCCGGGATCAAATCCAAAACTCTTGAACCTCTTTGTTTTTTCTTCTACATGCTGCTTGAGGCATATGTTCTTCAAGAATTCCAGCAATTTCTGTTCCTTACTACTACAAGCTGTTTCGTTTTCCCAATATATTTGCAGTAGTTAAAATCTCCTATAATGATTGTTCATTTTGCACTTGCCACTGAACTGTCTAAACCTGTTCCTTAAATTATGTATTCCCTGGCCTATAGCAACACCCCACTAAATATACATAGTAACATTCCCACTCTCAAAACCCTTATTGCTATTTTCCACCAAATCCACTGCTTTGAGAGAACATAGTTCACCACTTATACCATCATCACTAATCGCTATATGCTCATCACTAATATTAATATATAAGCAAATGTAGAAATGTCCCTCTGTCACAGCTTTCCATGAATTTTATTTCTTCAATTCTCCTCAAAATCTGTACATCTTTATAAAACATTTCTCAGATAAAAATTACTAATAGAAAACACTATAAACTTCTTGATTTTGTAAATCTACTTTCTATCTTTACTCCGCATTTTATATTTAAATAAAACATAAGATGGAGAATGATAACAGATCCAATCCATGACTATATATGAAGTCTGACATTACAGGTCTACCATCTTGTTATTATTACCCTATAACCTGTGATTAAGGGAAACACTGATTTAGTTCGAGTGTACTACTTTTTCAAGATAAGTATTTGAAATAATTCATTATAAGGTTTAATGGAATAAATATAGCACATAAAAATAATGAAAGCACATTTAATCAATTCTATATTTTGTTCAATCACTGAGACATCATCAGTAAAATAATATTAAAATTACATAAAACAATAAGTGGGAAAAATCAGACAGAAAGCCTCAAGTCCTATGAAGAATGCCATCTATGGGTGCTAGCCTTAGCTGTTGGGTGGGAGGCTTTAGAATTAAAGTTTCTCAAATTTTTCCCATTTACAGGTCATTCCTAATTTAACATTAAAAATTCCACTTATTTCAAATATTTAATCCAAAATTTACTTTTAGACAATAACAATATCATGGCAAGCTTTGATGTCACCTTTTTACTAATATCCCTCTTTTGACACTTTAAATGAACTAAAAAATGTGTTTCCTCCCCTGATATCATTGACTTTTTTTTAATTTTACCATTCACTCTGGCTACTTCACTTGGAAAGATACCACTTTTAAACAGAGTGAGGGCACAGCTATGGGCTCTCCTCTCTCTCTCCCTTTTGCTAATTATTACACGAAGCATTTTGAAAAACATGATCTTGATACTGCTATTTTCAAACCTTCTATCTGGCTAAGATACACTGATGATGTGTTCTCTATTTGGCCACATGACTGAGACACATTAGACTCCTCTATCTCAACAGATAGCACCCCAGAATCCAGTTCACTATAGAAAAAGAAAGTAATAGCCTGCCTTTTCTAGATACTTTAATCAGGCATCCTCCCAAATGGCACCCCCATCTTTCTGAGTTTACAGAAAAACCCATCCACACAGGTAGGTAGATACACCCCCCCCCCAATCACTTCTATTTTAGATTCAGACGATGCAGCAAGGTTTCACAACTTTCTTTATATAAGCATTCTATGAGATAATTGCTTTTATAGAGAACCTTAATCTTCTTCCAAAGGATTCAATGTCTAAGGGGGGGGGGGGGGGAGTAGCATGTTCTGCAATTCCAGAATGTTTAGACTCATGGAATTTAATGTAGTCGAGATGAACTGTTTGCCCAAAATATGATAACCCACACTGATGAGGAATTTGATACACTCCAGGGTTGGCAAAAAAGGCAGAAGTTTATCTTTTGCAGAGCATGTAACATGCTGTCTCCATAGACATCAAATCCTTTGGAAGAAGATTAAGGTCTCCATAAGAGTAATTACCTCATGGAACACTTATATAAAGAATATAATGAAACCGTGCTACATCTTCCAAATCTAAATAGAAGTGATGGACAGAAATTATCACCCCTCTCTTTTTTTTTTAAATAGTTCTTCACAAGTTCCAAGATTAATAATTAATTTCTTTAAAAAAAATTTAATTTTCTCTTGTTAAAGTTATTTTATTAGAACTTTTATATATTTAGACCATGTCACTATATCATGTACATGTAGTTCACATGGTTTCTGTTCTTCCAGTTGTTCTTGAAGATGTTCTTGATGCTGAGATAAAAATTCTATGCTAATAAAAAAATATTATAATCCATGTTAAGTTTAACTAATTATCATGGTTCACATCCCAATTCATCAAGATATTTGAGAATTAGAGGAACAGTAAGAAGCCATAAGACTGCCTTTTTAACAGCCAACAACTTTAGAAAGAAACCAGAAAATATGGCTGCCATTTGCATGATGCAAATAGCAGTCATATAACAAACAAATCTGGCAGAACAAAACAAATATATTTTTAGCCAGAGAAGAACAAAAAAGAGATTCTAAGTTGGATGCACTTTGCAAAATCACCTCTGATTTTTCTCTTAGACAAACAGGATATAGATATGGAATGAGAATTTATCTGGAACATGTTAGCAAATTTTTCAATTCCAACAAGAATTATTTAAATGATGCATCCAGCACAAATGTTTTGTTCAAAATATGACAATGGAAATGAAACAAGGACAAAGACAGATCAGCCTGATACATGAAAAAAAAAAAAAATCACTAGCCAGGAAGAGATCAAACTTTTGGAGAATGGCTATGCTTATCAGATATTCTGGTAGACAGGTGAACAATATATGTGAGACCAAAGGTGACAGCAACTGTCTTGGCATTTCTATAGCTGGACTGTGAATATTTAAAATCATCCAGGAAGATGACTTTATTATTAGGAAAGTTGTAAATAGAGAGAATCAAAATTTAAAAGAAGTCAAAAAAAAGTTTGGACCAGCAGGTTGCAACAGGAGAGTGATAGATAACAAAAGAACTTAGGAGAATGAAGAGACATTTTCAGCCAGAAAAGATCTTAAAGAGATTCTCAGTTGAATGAGCTCTGACAGATATCAGTCAAGAGATACAATCTAGTTTAAAAAAAAAAAAAAAAAAAAAAAAAAAATCTGGAAGAGTAGATACAATCTTTGAAATAGAGATTCTTGAATTCTTGAAATATTGAAGGTATTCATTAAAGTTTGCTTTAATTAATATCTGTTATATGCATTGTTAATTCCTTAAACTAATTACCAGTTAATCTTTGAAATAAGAGTGTATATTTATGAAAAGAAAGGCATGTAGTGATTGAAAAGTTTAAAATTGGGTTTCTGCTAGTAAAAGTAGGTGTGGTTTGGTAGAATGGGGATGAAAAGGGTTAGCCCTAACACAGGAACGATGATCACATCTGTAAAATGTAACTAGCAGGTTGTAAAAGGTTTGCCTTTTTCTGTATGTAATATATTTCTCTTTGATTTTGTTATGATGATTATTCAAGGTAAGTTATAACAAAGGATATGTGGAATATCTAGTAATGGATAAAACATGGAGAATTTCAGTAAATACTCTTAACTTGTAGTCCTGGCTTTCTAGAGAAAAATGCTAGTCAGAAAGAGAGGAAAACTGGATGGCAATTTAGGCAATCAGCTACAATAAACTGCCTAATGAAATAAAGTCTGTAACATCAGGATACTCTTAGAAAAAGACTGAGAGACTATCTCATGGAACTAAATAATTTTGACTTTATTTTAAATGCATATTACAGAGAATTACTCTGAATGTTACATAACATGCCTCAATTATATATATTCCCTCACAGATTATCATTTAATTGTTTAGTGACTTTATCACCTACATTTGTATTTTTATAGTAACCATCTATGACCCTTGGTTGCACACATTGTACAGTTACTTCTAATCTATTTCCATTTTTTGTTCTTCATTCCTAAGCCCTTAACTATCAATTTCTAGATTACCACTGAAAAATAATCATTGAATTTTTTTATACCGTATGTAGTATTACTTTTCACTATCATTACTTGTATTGTTCTAAATGTTTGTTGCATCTATTGTATTATATTTCATTTGTACTACTACTTCTGCATTAATAAATTTCAATTTGCTCAGCCTCTATGCCAGATTCTGCAAAATGCATTATAAATCGAAATGCAACATCATCTTTAAACTTCCTATAGCAAAATATGGAAAAGGAACTAGAAGACAGAAACAGTCATTATTAAAGTGGTTTCTGCAATCAAGAGAGCAAGAGCGGCGCTAGTGTCCTTGGTAAATGTGGCGGTTGAGTTAAGCTAGTCTAGAAAACGTGTTTTTAAAGTTAAATATAGTGTGGCTTTTTGTCACAAATTGTGCTAAAATTGTGCATCGGTTAGAAACAAGTGTCCTTCAGTGGTATTATTGTTTAGAACTGTGTTGTATATATTGTGTTTTCACTGCCGTTTGTTTCACTATATCAACGTGTAAAGATGGCGTCCAACAAGAAACGTACGTCAGCGGCGCGCAGGACTTCTACTACTACACGAAAGGCTGGCTCAGCGTTAGATTTTTCGCAATGGATGCGTTGCGGAAACTGCTACATGTATGCACCGAAAAATGTGAAGGATCTGTGGTCGGTCTGGCAAAATGAAAAGAAAGAAAATGTCGACGTATGTGAGAAGTGTCGGGATAGGCTGGAGCGTTTAGGAATGGAAGCTGACATCGGGACCGTAGCGGAAGAACTTCGGCGGGAGTTTATGAAAATGAAAAATGACCTTCATCTTCTTCATGAGGAAGTGGAAGTGATCGGTAAGGAGATACTGGAAGTTAAAGCTGAGTTTAATGTGTTAAACAGAGAAATTAGGACTATAGAGATTACTTTAGCTGAAGTAACTAGAACAGGATTACATATGGGTGAGTCTTTGGTGAATGATTCAGTAATAAATAGTATGGGAGTGATTGGGAGTCAACATAATAAAACCACAAGTGGCCAAGAAGAAATGAGATGTAGTGAGAGTGGGGGGGTAAGTAATAGAGAGTTGAGTAATGAAGCTGGGAGAGTCATGCTGAATAGTGTAGAGAATGAGTCCATGAGTGTGAACTTGAATGAAGTTAATAGTGGTAAAATATATGGTGATTCTATGATTAAGGGTATGGAGAGTGGTATGCATGAGGAGTACTTGGCTGATGGTACAATAGAAAGAGTGGCTTTAGCAATAAAGAGAGGGCATGAAACAGACAAGATGATAGTTATGGTGGGTACGAATGACCTGAGAGGTAGTATAAATCGGGTAGGAAAAGATTTAAGAACATTATTAGATATTGTGAAGAGGAAAAGTGTCAATGGGAGAATAGTGTGTGTGCTGCCTCGTTTTGACAATTACGAGTTAAGTAGACGAGCAATGATAATGAATGATATGATTGCAAGAATGTGCAGAAAAAGAGGTCTGGAGTTTGTTGATGTTTGGAGTGTGTTTGAAGGAAAAAGGCAGTTGTATGCTAGAGATGGACTGCATCTTAACATGGAAGGACATAAGAGATTGAAGAAGTTATTGTTTTCTGAACAGGTTGAAGTTATTGGGCAGGGAAACTAATATTGAAAAGGTTGAGTGTAAGAGAGAGAAATAGCACAGATTGTGTATTTATTGATCCTTATAGGCAGAATAAATTGCAGAAGAGAGGGGAAAAAAATCGGCATAGGACTACGGTAGTTAGTGACTTATATATCAGTTCTAAAGCCGGTACAAGATCTAGAGGGAATCTGCAATTTTTGTATACCAATGCTAGAAGCATTAGAAATAAGAGAGAAGAATTTTTGGCATTAGTCAGTGAAATCTCACCAAAAGTTGTAGGCATTAGTGAAACTTGGCTGTCAGCAGAAGATGTGGTCACTGGAATTGAATGTGATGGGTACAGTATTTTCAGGGAGGATAGAGAAGATAGAACAGGAGGAGGAGTACTGTTGATGATAGCTGATGTGTTGCAGCCAAAGAAAGTAGTATATCATGATGATAGACATGTGAATGAGAGTTCATTTGAGGCAGTCTGGTGCGAAATAGTGACCAACGCAACCAAATATACAGTTGGATGCTGCTATAGGCCAGGGAGTACAGGGGGAGATATTGAATTCATGCATCAGCAACTTAGTGCAATGAGTGAAGGCTTAGTGATTACTATGGGGGATTTTAATTATGGTGATATCAATTGGAAGGAGGAAATATCACGTAGCAAAAAGGAAATGGAGTTCATACATCTGCTACGAGATAATTACTTGAAACAGCACGTAACTGAAGGGACACGTGGTGTGAGAGTGTTGGACCTGGTTATTGGTTCAGAGGTTATATGCATAAGTAAGGTGACCTCGTTACCTCCAGTTGGTGAAAGCGATCATGTGGTATTGACTTGGGAGGTTGCAAAATCTGTGGATTTTTCTATTAAGAAGGGGTATGTACGAAACTACAGGTTAGGCAATTATAACAAGCTTCGGAGTGAGCTTGCAGCCATCCCATGGCAGAACATATTGCAAGGGAAAGATGTTAGCAGTGCTTGGGATAAAATCAGTGGGTATCTGAGGAAAGCAATATCAGATTGTGTCCCCATGGTCAGGAGGTCAAACAAGGCAGGCATTAGATGGATGAGCAGTAGTATCAAGCTTGAACTACAAAAAAAGAAAATGTTATGGAGAATTTACAAGGAGAAGGGTGATCAGGACACCCATGAGCAGTACAAGGCTCAAGCTAGGAAGGTTACCAGCATAGTAAGAAAAGCTAAATCAGATTATGAGAAGACCTTAGCCAAAGAGATCAAGGGTAATCCCAAAGAGTTCTTCCGCTATGTGGCAAGTAAGAGGAAGAATGACTTCGGAAGGATAACCTTAGTGGGTGCTGATGGTATTGAGGTGACAAAATCAGATGTAATAGTCGAGTTACTGAGTGATCACTTCTCAAAAGTCTATCACCCAAGTGAGGATATCTCTATACCTATAGCAATACCTAATGTGAGAATTGAAGCTAAAGAATCAGAGGTATTAAATATATTGCGAAACTTAAATGCAAACACTGCAGTAGGCTTAGATGGAATATCAGCTCGGGTGTTGCGTGAATGTGCAAATGAATTGTCAACCCCTCTTACCTGGATATTTAATTTAAGTTTGAACTCTGGTATGGTCCCTAGGGAGTGGAAGTTAGGCAAAGTGGTTCCTTTGCATAAGGGTGGCTCTAAAACTGCAGTATTGAATTACAGACCAATCACCATCTCAGGAGTAGTGGTAAAAGTATTGCAAAAGTTGGTTAAAGACAAAATTCAAGAATGGGTGGATCAGGATATGATACTCTATAGAGGCCAACATGGTTTTGTTAAAGGTAGATCCTGCCTTAGCAATCTATTAACTATCCATAATTGAATAACATCAGAGTTGGACAAAGGAACTGGCTACACAGTAGTACTTCTGGATTTTGCTAAGGCTTTTGACAGGATACCCCATAGAACACTGTTACGCAAATTGGAGCAGATGGGAATGGATATTAAATTGGTGATATGGATAGGAGAATGGCTCAGGGAGAGATACCATAAGGTGGTGTATGGAGGAGCCGAGTCCAGAATGAGGCAGGTGACCAGTGGTGTGCCTCAGGGCTCTGTGCTTGGGCCAATGTTGTTTAATTTGTATATAAATGATATAGGAAACGGCTTAAAGGGAGATATTCAGTTGTTTGCTGATGATGCAAAGTTGTGTAGTGCAATAAAAAATCAAGCTGATGTTGAAAGTTTGCAGGAGGATTTAAATAAGCTGGTAAAATGGGCAAAAGAAAATGGATGTCAGTTCAATGTGGAAAAGTGTAAAGTCTTGCATTTTGGGATTAAAAGATTACCAGCTGTGTACTACATAGATGGAAAGGTACTCCAAGAGATTGATGAGGCTAGGGACTTAGGGGTATTGGTAGATAAGGAGATGAAGTTCAGAGGACACATTGCTAAGGTGTCCAAGATTGCACATAGGATTACTTGGTTGTTGAGGAACACACTGACATCCAGAGATAAAGAGGTTATTATTCCCCTTTATAAAGCATTGATACTTCCACATTTGGATTACTGTGCTCAGGTCTGGTCACCTGGATTCCTTGGAGATGAGGAGGCTGTGGAGAGGGTTCAGAGAAGAGTGACCAAGTTGGTGAGTGATATAAAAAATGTTCCCTACGTTGATAGATTGAGAGCTTGTGGATTGCAGAGATTGGTTGATAGGCGAAGAAGAGGGGATATGATAGAAACATTCAAATTACTAAAAGGTTTTTATAGGATTGATGCAGGGGAAATGTTTCAGCTGTGTGATAGTGATGGAAGAACAAGAGGTCATCTCTGGAAATTAAAGAAGAGTGTGGTTAACAAAGGTGTCAGAACAAGGTTTTTTGCCTGGAGGGTGGTGAATGAGTGGAATTCATTGCCTGACTTTGTTGTGAGCTCTTCATCTGTAAATGAATTCAAGAAGAGATATGACAGATATTGTTTTGCTAGTTTGGGTCTCCCGCGATGAGTCTACTGACTCCATGGAGATACCCGTAATAATAATAATAATAATAATAATAATAAAAAACAAACAGTCCCAGAGACAGAGAAACCAAAGAAGAGGTGGATCACACTAATATTTCCTGTGTAATCTCTTGATTTCTCTTTAATAAAGAGAAATCAAGAAGAAAAAAAAAGAGCATTACAGATTAAGAGAGAGAGAGAGATCTCTGTGAAAAGAGAAGAACAGCAGAGCAAAATGCAATGAAGTGAACAAGGCAGTTAGAAGAGATAAATCAAAATGGCTAAAGGAACAGTGCAAGGGCATCAGTAAATACTATTGTAAATACAGAACAAGAGAAGTATAAAATGGTTAGAAGCATCAACAAGAAATACGAGGGTGATCTGAAAAGTTCTCGACCTAACAATAAAAAAGCGAATTCATAATTTCAAAATTATTTTTATTTTTCAACATAATCTCCCTTAAGACTAATGCATTTATTCCAGTGATGCTCCAGCACTCTTTGACTCGCTGCACTTGATCAATGAATTCTGGTGGTGTTTAAACTCGACAGCCCATTTTTTAATTGTCAAAAATGAAGGAGAAGAGTGTCCATAAACTTTTATGAACTTTGAATGAATTTCTTTAGGAGTTAAACCTTCTTTTACAAAGAATTTTATAACCACACGATACTCAATTTTATCCATTTCAAGGGATACAGAATATACAGCTGTCTGAAGCTTTATACAGCTTCAGACAGCTGTATAAAACAAACTACTTCATAGAATGACTTGCAATTTCACATGGATGCTTATAAATATGTACCAACTTGGAAAAAAAAAAAAAACTTGCCGATAGTGTTGCCATCTATGGTTGAGGTTGAGAACTTTTCAGACCACCCTATACAGCCCAAAGCAGAGAATCATAAAAAATGAAAATGGTGAAATCTTGATGAACACAGAAGAAATAGGAAAAAGATGACTCAAGTATGACACTTGAGTCATGTGGGAAAAGTACTTATGATGATATTATAAGAAAGAATAAGGAAGCTAATGGAAAACACTCTGAAAGATTATCAAAGCAGGATTTAAAAGAGATAGAAGTTCTGTATACCAATATTAATGTTAAGATTAACTGTAAGGAAAGCTCTATGTAAAAATAAAAATGTTTATATTTGCTTTCTTGACTTTCAGAAAGCATTTGATAGTATAGATCAGAAAGTGGCATGGGCTGCACTGAAATTTTATGGAGTGGATAGGAATCTGATATGTCTATTGCAGAACAACAATGACAACGCAGGGGTTGATGTGATAAATAGGAAGATGGTTCTGGACAACGAGGCACAAGACACAAGGAGATCCAATATCCCCAAGCAACTTTATCATGCTTTTGGAAAGAACAATAGATATTGTAAAGGATTATATGTAAGGGGATTTCAATTTGTGGTACAAAAATAAATCATTCAAGATTTGCAGATGACATAGTCATTATTGAAGAAAAAAAGGAATTAGAAAGAGCAGTGTTGAAGTTAAGTGAAGAAGTAAAGAGATATGGGTTGATAATGAACATCAAAAAATATACAAAACAATGATATTCAGTGAGATCATGAGAAAGCAAATAAAGGTCAATGGACAAGAGCTGAAAGAGGTTAGGAACTTCACACACACTTAGGGAGCAACATGAAACATGATTTAGGCTGTAAAAAAGAGATACGATCTCAGATAAGAAAAGCAAAACTACAGGTAAGAGGCAAGATATGCAAAAGTAAATCACTGAACCTTCCCCAAAAGGCAAGACTGCTGGAAACATTCATATTGTTGGATCCTACTTCGTCTTAATCTGTACCTTGGATCCGACATGTTCATTACTACGATGTTCTTAACCTAAAATTAGTTGCTAGTTGGTTTCTAATTCAAATATAGAGAAAATTTATATTTAAAGACTGCGCCACTCTATATCTGAATTAGTTCAAGAATTGAAGAAAAATCAACCCTCAACTATTTCTCCTTAATATATATATTGGCCGAGTATATTTGACTTACTTAATTTACCCGCTTTGGTTCGAATATTTTATGAATGGTGCAGTAAAAGAGATTCAGGCAAAATACAACTTTTGATTAACAAAAACAAACATTTAATATAAGCTATATAACACATACATAAATTCTACTTCTAATTTAAACAATAAAAACAAGTCAAACATTAAGCCAAGTCAATCACATTAGTTCAACCTTCCAAGCCTTCACATACACTTTCTCAACTTCTGAGTTACAAAGTTCCTACACATATATAAATATAATAGAACTTCCTATTTAATCAGTTTTCACACACTTCTCAGTCATGCTATAAGTTCAAAATATCGCAGGCACTAATAGTTGAAAATATCTCTCTAACAATTCTTAACTTCAACTCTCAATCACGAAGAGTTTCCACAGTTGAGGTTAGGTTAAGCGTAGCGTAATTAACACTCAATTCTTCAAGCATTGAAATAATACACTAAGATAGTCCTTACCGGAAATAGTTCCTAGTACATCAAATACGTTGTGAGCAAACTTTTAAATTATTTTTATTTCACTTAAGAACACATCTACAAGATTTATCCACAGTTATAATTAAAACACTATCAATCGTGCTTCAGAAATCCAGACATCGACTGCAGGGTACTTCAACTATCCTTGTTACCACTCATAAACTAATTAAAACACTGTGCGGTTCTCCTTAGGGCAAATCGGAAATAAGCCGCAATTCTAGACCAACTGGGTTTATTCAGAATTCTTCCTTGAACGTCCAGCTTTTTATATTATCCGATTACAGCATCAATTTCCCTTTTATTATTACTGCTGGCTTCACTTTCAGCTAACTATAAAATTCACTTCATCCTTGCTCACTTATAAAAATTATCCTCTTAACTCCTGCCCTTAAGAACCTTTCATTTACTTCTACTTCTCTAGTTTATGCCCTTGCTTCCTTTCACTTCCAAGTTTCCGTTCCAACTCCCTCTTGTTACCTCTTATATTTTTTTATTATTCTTTTTCCAGCCCTCGCTCTGTTCCACTCGCGCTCATTTATTTCACGCGTTTCCATGACAACAAATAAACGTAAACATTTTCGCTAACGTTACATAAGGTTATACCACTACATTCAGTTATTACATAACGTTAAACTTTCACAAACAAGAATAAATAGAATATTTGCATTTCAATAAATGCGTAGTTAAATTACAAATATAAGTTCTTATAATATTGACATAACAATAAATAAAATAGCTTAATAATATTTAATACAGAATCTTATTACTATTAACACATATCTTTGATTAAACAATTAAATATTAGATATAATTAAGGTAATTACATGATATCAAATTATAATTTAAGTTATTTACATTAAATAATATTTACAAATGTAGCCTTTGTGATGGAGGATCATGTTGGATTCTGAAGCAAATAATAATTACTCTAATATCTACATAATCAGAATCCAACAATATCCACAAGTGCTCTCATTTGTGAGACAATAATGGTCAAAGACTCTGTGAGACAAATATTGGCTTTTGAAAGAACATGTTATAGAAAGATTCTACAAACTGGATGGATGCAAAATGTAACAACGGAAGAACTATATAGCAAAGTAAACTGCAAAGAAAATAATTTGAAGGAAAATGGAGCTCTTTGCCATATCTGCAGAATGGATAACAATAGAAAAATCAAAAACTTGATACTTGGTACAATGGACAGTATAAACAAGGCTTGACATCATCTACCCACTCTCAGGAAAGGCGAGAGTGGATAGATGATGTGAAGGAGTAGTATGGAAAGAGTTTGCAGGATTTGATTCACCTGGATGGACAGAGAGAAATGATAAAGAATAGTGAAACAAGCATCAGACATCTATGAGCATTGGAACCATAGACACTTATGATGATAAGTATCCATGGTTCCAGTTCCTAGCTTTTATCCCTTGTTTTAACCACACAAACTTAACTTCCATAGATATCTCCATTCTCTCCCTACCATATAATCGAAAATACAATCCAGAGGAAAATTGTAATGTTGAATCAAATGTGAAGATAAGGAAGTCATTTTGCCTCTTTACAAGATATGATACAGCTGCACCTGAACTCACTTGTGTGCAGATTTGGTATCCTGAGTTCAGAGAGGATAAAGAATCTGTAAGAAGGGAGCAAAGAAGAATTACAAACATATATTCTGGATTATGGAATGTAGATTATGGAGACAGTGGTGATATGAGAGGTCTACAAGCTTTTGAATAGTTGAATCAAAATTTTGATTATATGGTGGGGAGAGAACGGAGACATCTATGGAAGTTAAGTTTGTGTGTGTGATTAAAACAAGGGATAAAAGCTAGATTTTTCCTCATAGAGCAGTTAAGTGAGAGAAACAGTTTGCTTATTGAATTAGTATCTAGTGTGAATGAATTTAAGAAAGTATGACACCTGAAGTGGATGGCCTCTCTCAATGAGTCATTGACTCCCTGGAGGTCTCATATAATGATAATAAATATATTATTACTACTACTACTATTATCCTCAGGCCTCCATGGAGTCAAAGATTCATTGTGGGAGGTCCTCCCCCATCATATACACAGTTCATCACACTATACTAAATACATACTCATTTTTTTGCAGACATCATAATCTAAGGCAATGCATTTCAATTATTCACCTCTCTCCATGCAAAAAACTTGCTTTTAACCCCTTTGCTCACACTTCCTTACACAGCTTCCAGGTATGCTCTCTTGTTCTCCTCCCATCTCTCATCTGTTCTTGTGAAGAACCTCTTCAACATTAATCTGATAACCTCTTACCAGCTTATATGGCTCTATCATATCACTCCCCTCTTCTTTTTATCACACTAGCCTTTGTAAATTGCATCTTCTCAATCCTTCTTCATCCTCAACATTCCAGAGACCAGAAATTACCTTAGTCAATTGCCTCTGGACACTTTCTAATACCATTTCATCCCTTTGAAAACCCAGGTGATGAAATCTGCATAGTAGTCCATATTTGGCTTAATCCAGGACTTATATAATGGAACTGGATTCTAATTACTTCTACAAGTCAGTATTATCCACACCATAGCCAGAATTTGTGTTGTCCTCACAATTTTAGCAATTTGTGCTCTAAATTTTATATTACTATCCACTATTGCACCCAGATCTTTTATTTCCCCAACTTCCTCCAATATATACCCATGAAGTGTTACCCTACATCTCATCTTTGTTTTCCAAATTTTAAAACCATATTTTATAACAATGACTGACCCCAATCCTCATTCTCTCAAATTATTTAAGTCCTCTTGCAAAGCCATATTTGCTCTACTTCTCTCTCTCTCTCTTTTTTTTTTTTTAATCTGCTGTTGCCCACCCAAGAAAGGCTATATTAGCAAACCTATAGTACATTTGTACCATGTACTATAGGTTTACATTTATTTTTGCACAGTCCAGAAACCCTGCCTTAGAGACCAAACATGGAACTTTTTTTTTTTCAAGATATTTCAGGACTCCAGTAAGCCACAAAGTGATCTCACACAGGGCAATGAAATTCATCTCCCACATAAAGACAATCACAAACACCATACCTGTAGCAGGATTTGAACTCGTGACATGGTTGGAAAGCAGATATGCTAACCACTTGGCCAACCAGGTGAGCAAGTTTTTTCTCATAGTTTCTTTCCAACTTTGCATCATCTGCAAACAAGTGAATATCTCCATTCAAACTTTTCCCAATATCACTAACATACAGGTTAAACAACACACTGACCTTAAAACAGACCCTTGAGGCAAACCACTTGTAACTTTCCCCCTGTGAGATATTGCTCCCTCCACCCCATACACAACTTGTTAATACCTATCAGACAGACAATCTCCAATACAGTGCACTAATCTAAAATCCAGTCCCATCCATTCTAATTCTGGATTCTGGTTCTCACTAACCTCTCCAACACTTTAACCACAACACCTGTCACACAGATTGGTCTATAATTTAAAGCTTGAGTTGTGTCACCTTCTTTATGAAGCAGTGAATGCCATCTTGCCTGCCTTCCACTCCTTTGAAACTTGACCCAATGTAAGACTCATATTAAACAAGCATGTCAAGGCAGATGTCAGTTGCATGAAACATTCTCGCAAAACACATGATGGTATATCAAGTTCCCCAACCCTTATTAACATCAAGCTTGTGCAATTTCCTATATACTGTACCTCTTATTCACTCACAATCAGTCTCTCCTCCCCTTCCACTGTTCTAAGAATCCAATGATATTACATTCACAAGTATGAAATACCTTTATAAACTGCCCATTTAGTATCTAAACTATATCCTCTGCAGCAGCCCTTTTATTATTTTCTTCAATCAACGCAATCCTTCTATGATATTCTTTTTTTTCAGGCTGGCTACATATTGCAAGATCTCCCTAGGTTTTTTTTTTTCCTGGTTTCATTAGCTAAATGCTGTTGGCACTGCACCTCTCCTATCCTTACAAACCAAGGAAATAATTATTACCATTCATTTTATGTTGCCTCCATAATTCCTTTCTTCTATATTGCATACTTAATCTCTCTATTCATACATTTTGCACCTACCTTATTTAGCCTTCTGATGCTTGGAATACATTTAGACATTGATTCTACTAGACAGTTCTTCAACAGCATACAAGCAGCACTAATCTCCTTTCCACCCAACTCTTCATTCTATGCTACTGCAAGCTGTCTTCTGAGCTTTTCATAATCCCCCCCCCCCTTGTAGTTCCACATACAGTGTATGCTTTTCTTACAGAAGTCCTTATATGGGCTGACAAGCACACGGATTATTACTTCATGATCACTCTCACCAACCAGAGGAAGATTTAACACCACGTCTATAATGACATCCTTTGATGAGATGATTAATATCCAAGAACCTCGATTCTCACGTGCCCTTTGTTGCATATATGCCTGAGGTAGTTGTCCCTCAAAAACTCAAAAAATTCATTTTATTTATTTAGAGATGTTACCTCATCATCCCAATCTATATTGTTATAATTATAATCAACCATAATGATCACTCTTTTCCTATTTGCTACACTTCACATTATGAGGTCTACAGCGACATCTGATTAATTATTTCATTCTAATCACTTTATCTCACATTACTGCTTCAAAACCACTGCCACTGTCTCCCCATTGCATCTCTACCTTGTATGGACACACCTCCTTTTCTATAATCCATAGCAGTCCATCTCATTTTTTACCTTTTCTATCTTTGTGAAAAAATCATACTCTTCCATCTTTATTTTTGTCAAGATGAAATCCTCAATCCAACTACATCTCACTTATTTCCACAATTTTTGGGTGAGCAAACTCAGTCAATATACCAATTTCATTCCCTTTGTTTCGGATACTTCCAGCATTCATATATAAACACATCAGTTCATTTATGGATCTATAACAAGTTTCACTAATATCAATTATCTACTCATACTTTAACTTCCTCTTTGGACATCAATCCTTTCTCACAGTAGTCCCCCCCCCACTCTGCACCCCCATTTCACTATCTGTCTTGCATACTTGTTTCCTTATATCCCATGCTACTCACTTTTCCATTTATATGCACCACTTCAATTCCTCCTTCCTTAGTCTTCTGCTCTTCCATGTCACTTCTTACTTGCTTAAATCCAGTGTCTGCACTTATTGCTCTTCCCATTAAATCAGTAGCCTCTCCAGATGACTTGCCAAAACCACTCATATGCATTAAATTTATATCATTGACTTATACAATTATACAATTGTGTTCAGCCTTCAAACTCATCCCACACATTCACAAAATGCTCTCCTTTCTCTTCACACATTTCCACTAACATATCATTCATAATTCTTGCCCTCTGCTCTTCATCATTGTTATAACTGGGCAACACACTGGCTACCTTTCTTGTTCTGCTCAATTACTCCTCACATTCAACACCTCAATCACTCTTCTCATTCTGCCTCCCAGAAAACAAACCTTGTGCATCTTCTCATTTACCATACCTCTAATAATAGAATCCTCATATAATGCACTTATGAGTCTTTCGTTACCTTTCATTTGAGCATCATTCGTCTTTTCACTCTTCCATACATATCTACAATTCATTTCACTTCACATCTGTTTCATCTCTTGCCTCATGTTCACCAACTTGGCTTTCAAATCTTGTGTCCCTTTTTTTTTTACTAACATTCACACATGCTTTTTTTCACCATCAGCCCCACTTGTCATCTTACTATTACTTGGACTCTGTTTTTTACTGTCATTTTTGCACACTTTCTAATGCCAGTTGCACTCTTTTGTTTGCCATCAGTTTCACATGCTTTCTTGACATTTCATAATCTTGCACAATCTTCCTCAACATCCATGTCACTCATGATGCCATGTTCTTTACTCTGATTCAAACAGATTTATGGTCCACTAGCATATCGCCCTTCCTGCATACTCACATTTGCTCCTTTCTCTTATTCAACCTCTCCACATCTCCCCACACACACATATTACACTGACAGACCATACATTCTCAAAAAATGAATGCCATTCACTTTGTGTTTTATGCTGAGCTATGCAACCATCTTACATTTTGCTCCAGAGAATTCACACAGCTGACTATCACAATAGCAAACACTGCTAGAACAAACTACTGCAAAGTCCTGAATAATAATCGCTACAATGCTAAGTTAAAAGAAATTCACTATAGCAAGCTACCAACTATGGCATAACTTTGTGTGGTCTCCTATAAGTTTGCTCTAGCATGTCAACTGTAATATTTTCCCCTTAAACCTCATTTAGATAAGGGCTAAATAAGCTTATTCCTTTTTTTTTTTTTTTATCATCATCATGGGCCAAATCAATCAATCAAACACACACATTTCTACATTACTTACTATAAATATAATTGTACACTGAAGAAAAAAAAAGTTATAATAATTATAAAGCAATAAGAAATTTAATTATAACATACTTATTCAAACATTACAAACAAACATTAATAGTGAACTTGAGCTTGTATTTGTCATTTGTTAACATTACAAGCTGCATCATTTTTCACTTTTAGATTTAAAATTTATTGTGAAATTTTAATTTTAAATATAAATTGGTAGACTAGTTTGAAAGCGTTCACAGGCTATAGGTTGGGCATGTCTGACAAAGCATCTTCACATAATGCAGCTAGAAGAATGAATGACAATGCATCTTTTGATTGGAAAAGACCTAAAGTCAATTCTTGTTATGGCGAGGGGAATCTTCACATTTGACTTTCTCAACTGAAGATGAGTTAGCCAATCCCAAAAAGCGTTAGCAGGGTTTTTTCCTTCCAGAAACTCAGGATGTTCATTCTCAATACAGAAAAATTAGCCCCAGAACGAAACACAAACAATAAATACAATTCATGGGGTAGTATAGATGGTGGATTATGTGGTGTGTAGATGTTTTGTAATATTTTAACCTTAAATTAGCTGTCTAGAGTATTTTTTTAGTTTGATTTTCATTGAAGATCAATGAAAATCAATGAATGGCAAAGAAATTAGTTAATTATGTTGCAATACTTTTTTCTGATTTATC
This sequence comes from Typopeltis vanoorti, assembly GCF_054136105.1. Classification (NCBI taxonomy): domain Eukaryota; kingdom Metazoa; phylum Arthropoda; class Arachnida; order Uropygi; family Thelyphonidae; genus Typopeltis; species Typopeltis vanoorti. The sequence continues at coordinate 37,704,393 of NC_143560.1, forward strand.
ATTTAATATTAGCATTGCAATCCACAAACTAATATTTAAAGTACAGAATGCACTTTGAAAAAGATATCCAGTTATTTACTGCTTATACAGATTGCCACTACTGATCATTCCCAAATCAATCCAAACTTGATTCAAAAAGATAAATATAGGCTGAACAAAAGGCTCATGCAGCAGAAAATATCAAGATAGAAATATCTGGTATCATACTGACCTGGATTTGTTGAACTTTAAGATGGAGTAATATTGGCATGGTGCAACTAAGCATAGCAAAACTAGTGTACTGAGAAGATAGGAGGAAGGAAGGGTGAACAGACCCAATGAAAGCATGTTTCTGGTTTGGAATAACAGAAGAGGCAATTGGGTCCAGATGACTAATAATATTGCATGTGTTTGCCTGTTTTTCCAGGAGAAAAAACCTTGATGCAAGACTAGCTAATTTACTTTCAACTGAAAAGCAAGTGCATTTATAAAGTATCCTATAAATATTCTGCAGAAAAAAGTATGGGGAGGGGAGGTGAAAAAACACTGACATACCACAATGTTGATACTTCTGAAGGTATTTATTAACCAGGGAGGAGCCACTGAAAATTCACCAAGCAAGCGCTTCACTCTATGATAAATTTTTAGTCTAATCTTCAGGAAATTGATAGATACTGAAGTCCAAATGATAAGTTTGTTCTTTATTCCTAATACTCGTGTGATTCATTATACTAGAGTAAAATATGCAAATAAAAATACTAAATATAAAATATGCAAAAACATGACGTTTCTTTTGATATATGCATAATAATGCAACTTACTTGAGATGGTGGAAATCATGAGCTTCAGGAGATGGAAAGAATGGGAAATGATAGCCAGAATGAGCATTCAGGGTAGAAAGAATAGCAATGGAAAACCATAGCCAGGATGTTGCAGTGTGAGATCCTAAAAAAAGTGGGCCTAGTAATGGTGGCAAGAGATTGGAAAAAATGTGTTCCACAGGATGGCAGTATATGGATGTGATAGCTATAGGAGCAGTCCACTCATGATGACGCTTATGGATAAACTTGTAGATTCGTGAATGATGCAGTAACCTAGCATACAATTATTAAATAAATCTCAATTATATTTTGCAAAATATAAGATAAGGTAATCAGAAAATAAGATAACTCTCAGTTGAGATTATAACATTACTGGATTTATTCCAGTAGGCTAAGAATGTAGACAACCCAAGATATTTTTATACTGCTTGAATTCAAATTATTGCAACTTCAGAAGTAAATGTAATAATGGTAGTCTTGAAATTAGCTTTGCTTTTAACAAGGAAATATATGTAAATGAGAAACATGTAAATACAAAAATTTTAATTTGAGTTTAATGGTTTAAGAACACACTATTAATAAATAATAGAAATATTACTACTGATATTTACCAAACCTCAAGCTAGTGGTGCCTTCTGGCATGCAGTTATATAGAGAGACCTATTCTGCTGGCTGAAGTAGTTTCCCCCTCAAATTAAATCAGAAGAGCCTTCCTTATTTAATTTGAGATTCTTTCTACGGTGGTAGATTTTATCCATCTGATTTTATGGAGCACATTGAGAGCATCATAAGATAATAAGCAGGCTAGATCTATTCAGTTCTAATATATTTTTCCCATACTAATTTATTCTGAAGAATTCTTTGTGCTCCTACCTTCTTATGGACATAGACTAACCTATTTATCTATAACAGTAGTATTATCAGTCAGAAGACTTACCACAGGAGGTCAAATACTTACACACCAAAGTAACTATTACATCCTGCCTTGAAAACAAAACAATCAGCGGTGGAGCATCCTCCACCCACTTTAGCAATACATTTGCACACTAACTGATCATCATGCAAAAAATTTCCTGTTCACTTTCCTACCGACATGACTTTTCACTCTCCCTTTTCACTTATTATCCTGTGCAATAATTCTGCTGTATCTATCTGATAGACCCTTCTTACCAACTTATATGTCTCAATCATATCACTTCTTCTCTGTCTATTATACTCTGCAGACTACATTCCCTTAACCTGTCTTCATTCTCAACATTCCAGAGTCCTGAGACATCTTTGCAGTCTTTATACACTGTCCATATTTGCCCATATATATCCAGATGATTAGATCTGTGCACAGAAATCCAAATGTAGTCTGATTAGTGCCTCATATAGTAGAAGTATCACCTTAGAGTACTTTACATTATAGCAGTTATTTCTGAATAACTGACCCAACTTCTGTGATGTGTCCTCTGAAATTCAGTTTAATTCCCTATTCACCAAGATTCCCAGTTCCCTCACCACCTGCAGGAACAAAGTTCCTCCAATATGATAAATCTGAATATTTGAACAGATTGATGCCCAAAGCACCAACCTTGATGTAAGACTAGCTAATCCACTTTCAACTGAAAAGCAGCAAATGCATTTATAAAGTATCCTAGAAACATTCTGCAGAATATTTGGGATAATTAATTGAAGTTCATGTAACCCTGTAGCCAAGCTACAAAATGTATGTCCATCCCCATCCTGCTCAATTTCAACAGTAGGTACTATCACATGCTTTAGAAAACTTCAGAAAAATCACTGTATCACTCATACACTAGCCATTCTATTATAAAACGTAAGTTACTAAAGCAACATCTCTCCTTAACAAATTCATGCTGCTTCCTTGAAAGGTTTCCATTCTCATCAATACAGGTTTGTATTCTGTCTCTGACTAGCCTCTCTAACACCTTTATCACTATATCACATATATACACTGGCCACCACTGACTGCATTCTCCCTTGTGCAGTAGCACTATTTTTTCCTTCTTTCGACTCTTCTGGAATGGATTCCTGTTGCCAGACTCTTGCTGAGTTGATTGTTTGGCAAGAGTTGACTTGACTGCCCAGCTCTTTTGCACATTCCCTTGATATATATGTGGTGATATCCCATCCAGTCCCACACTCTTATTAACATCAAAATAAATCCACTAATGTCTTTTACTCATGTAGTAGGCGAGGCCATTTAGCCCTAAATTTTGAAGACTAATGATCAGCTAGTCTCCATATTTAGCCAATCACAGAATAGATGGCCCAAGAATCAGTGATTTTCAATGGCATCCAGAGAGGAGAATATGGCAGACAACTGCCACCATCTTTTGGTACCTAACACTATATCATTGTTTGAATAGTGAGTTTTATGATCAATTTTCTTGAGTTTATGGGAGATAAAAAAGAACTGAGTTTGCAGGGGGGGGGGATACTTGCTCATGTCAGAGATCAACTAAATTGGAAACCAGTCGAAGAAAGGCTTAGAATGCTTCTCTAGTCAGTGACTAGAATCGAACTTAGAATGGTCTTTCTTTGGATTTCCTAACACTATGGATGAATATGCCATTTCAACAGGGCTACACAGGCACTCTTATTAACATCAACATTACTTGAAATTCTAAACACTTCTCACACTTCAACAATCAGTTTTGCCTGTATAGAAATCTATATATAGGTGAGGGACTGCACATTTTTTAAGAATGAATGGAAGGCAACAAATACTGATTTAAAAATTTTGGAAGCTGACAATTCTAGCCTCATATCGTAATCCATTGGAACCAGTTACAGAGTTCACTGCTCCAAATAAAAGTACTTTATTTATCTTACATTTAGCAGGATTAAATAACACTCCAAAACAAATGATTTATTCTGGTACCAATATTGGTCTTAAAATTGCAGTCTTCCAAATTTTTGGCAAATTAAAGCAACCACAGTTGCTTTAATTTGCATAATGTTTGAAGGATGCTTCACTGCTGTTATTCCAAAACAGCAGTGAAGCATCCTTCTAATTCCTGTAGATATAAAATCCTGTGTATTCAGGGTCTGAACTTTGAATGGTCTATTGTATGGTGAGGATACATGGTCAGTTAAGAGATAAGGATGTAGTTACATCATGATACGAAACCTTGATTAGACAACACAGCCTATTGCATAAAAATCTGATAATCTGGATTTCAATGAGCTGAGGCAATTCTAGAGAGGCTCCTGAGATAGGTAACTAAGGCAATATCAGACTTCTGGAATAATGGTTATGCTGAGAAATTTACATTTCTCAATGTATAACCATTCCCTTGGTTATAAAGTAAAAAAAACGTTGCCAAGAAATTACACAAGTGTAAGCAAACGAAGTTGGCAATGTGAAGTATCTTCATGATTAAGCTACATGTATATAGAGGCTTAATGACGTCACCTTAATTGCTTAGTATCCCATAATGCAAAGCACACATCCTTGGAGGTGTGTATAAAACTATGCATTACAGAAAGGGGCCAAGACAGTTTTGAACTTTATTGAGGTAAAGTGCAGGGGGGGGGACCTCTCAAAAAGTTCAGAGTTCTAAATCTTATCAAGTGAGCCAAAAGGTTGCGCCTAAACTCATTAAACTCTCATCAGTGGCAAAATCGCTCTACTCCCCAAAAAGAAGTTCAAAGACAAGCATTATTAAAATGTCATCAGTGAGAGCCAAACCGAGAAAAGATACCAAGTGGATTGTATTCTTTCATATAACATGTCCAACAATGCTTTTTGATAGATCTGTTTAGTTCTTTTGGAATGGAAACATTCTTTGAAAAGTAGAAACTTTAGAATTATATTATTATTCCTACATTTTTTTTTTTAGAAATGTAAATTCAGAAATCTGGCCTTCTTGCATTTTAGTTGTTCTAGTTTATGCACCTTTCTTTTAACTTTCCCATCAAGTCTGTTCATGATAAGTATTTTTATTTTTTCAACCAAAAAATGAATGTGAACAAAAGATAATTAACACTGGGTTTAATAGGTCAAATAGATATTTAATTAAACCAACTAGTTTTGCCACATATGCTAGTGACTTCTTCTGGGTTAGGAGAACAAACAAATATATAATAAGCAGTAAATATGAACTATCACATAACTAAAAACAGAATATGTAGGAACTGTACACAAAAATAAAAAAACAGTGGAGCATGGAAGCTGGCAGAAAAGTTAAAGTCTGACATGCTGAAAGATCTAATAAGTGGCTTCCAAATGTCACAAAATCATTCCTCATTTCTGTTGCGAGTGCCTTGTGAGTGGATAATGATTAGCCTCTTTGATGTTGCAGGCACTGAAGTTGTCTTCTATGTAAGGCATGGAGCTCATGTTTCATCCAGTATTGTGGTGAGCATAGGAGACATGGACTGCTATGCCTTAGCTGTCTTCTCTGTTGTTATTGATGTCTCCAATATGCTATTTTTGCCTAATTTCCAAACTGCTAGATGTTTGCCCTATGTAAGCAAGGCCACGAGAGTATGGAATATTGTCAACTCCAGGATGTTTGTTAAAAGGGTTGTGGTCCTTTAGGCAAACATAACAGAGTTTATATAGTCACATTGAGCTTGAAAGCCACTCTTATATCATGAAGGTTTCAGGAAATTGGCAATTTTGAGAGAAAGTTGGCAAATATAAAGGATGGAAAAGGCCCTGTAGCGAATGTCATGGAACGATCTGTTGTGGAGAATAGTATTCTTTGTAGCATTTACTTGGAATATACACTGATTCAATTTTTTTTATTTCTGTGTAATGGTTCCTACATAATATAATAAATTTAGTTTAATCCTTTATCCAAGTGTAAGCAAAGTTTGCGTCTGAAAATATCTTCAGGACTGAGGAGGTAAGGTAGTGCAACACCAGGCAACTCCGAGCAAAGGTGGACCAAGCTCTCATCACTCCTTGTCTCAGTATATCCCATAATGCAAAGCACATCTCCTTGCAGACATGTATACTGCTATGCATTAAGGGAAGGGCCACTACCCAGACCAGTTTCAACCTTTATTGAGGTCTTGTCAGTGGAAGGCAGACTCAAAGGTGGAGATACTATGGCAGAAGCAATAGGAGAGGTCATATTTACCTATAGGAGTTGCTAACCAGTGTACACCTTATTATTGAATTACTCTGGATTTAGAGAAAGATGTTGGAAGTTTATTTTTCACTTGGTTAGACCATAATAAATTTAGTTTAATCCTTTATCCAAGTGTAAGCAAACAAAGTTTGCACCTGAAAATATCTTCAGGACTGAGGTAAGGTAGTGCAACACCAGGCAACTCCGAGCAAAGGACCCTTTGCTCGGAGTTGCCTGGAACCAACAGTTCCTACATATTTAGTTTTTAGTTATGTAACGGTTCATGTTTACCACTTATTGTATATTTGTTTGTTCTTCCTAACACAGAAGAATCTACTAGTATATGTGGCAAAACTAGTTGGTTTAATTAAATATCTATTATGACCTATTAAACCCAGTGTTACCTTTTGTTACATTAATTTTTTGGTCAAAAAAAATCAACATACTCATCATGAACAGACCTGATGAGGAAGTAAGAAAGGAGCATAAGCTAGAACAACTAAAATGCAAGCAGGCCAAACTTCTGAATCAACTTACATTTCAAAGAAAGCTTCCATTCCAGAAGAGCTAAACAGAACTATCGAAAAGTGTTGTTGACCATGTTACATGAGAGAATACGATCCACATGGTATGCACTCAACCAAGTTGATTCTTCACATCTTGATTTTAACTATATGCTATCTAACTACAAAGAAGCTGACCTATGGTCTCGTTTAGATAATATGATCAACACTACACATAACAAAACTATTCTAGCTTCAAAAAACAGAGATACAAAAGTTGAATGCAGAGGTCATATATTTTGCATATACAAGTAGTAAAAAGGCATAACACCTCATTACTAAAATACTCTGGATTAGAACTAGTTGTAGAAAGTTCTTTCACTTGGTCATAAACTAAAGTTGCCAAGAAATTATATTCTTGTTTAATCCTTTATCCAAGTGTAAGCAAACAAAGTTGCATGTGAAGTATCTTTATGACTAAGTTACTTGCTTATAGAGGTTTAATGTCTTCACATTAATTGCCTTAATGTGAAGTCAATTAATGTGCATTAGGAAGTAGTAAGGCAATTAATGTGAAGTCATTAAACCTCGATATACAAGTAGCTTAGTCATAAAGATACTTCATGTGCTACTTTGTTTGCTTACACCTGGATAAAGGATTAAACAAAAATATAATTTCTTGGCACCTTTAATTTATAGCTGAGTGAAAAAAACTTTCAACAACTAGCTCTAACCCAATGTATTTTAGCAATAAGGTGTTACACTTCTTCACTACTCGTATATGAGAAATATGAGACTCCTGCATTACTTCAACCTCAGTATCTCTTCTGTGTCTGGCTCCTACTGATAAGACCTCAGGTCGAAACCAGTCTGGATAGTGGTCCTTTTTCCATATAACTTTATACACACCTGAAAGGGGATGTATGCTTTGCATTATGGGATACTAAGGTAATTAATGTGAGGTCATTAAGTCTCTGTATACAAGTAACTTATTTGTGAAAATAATTCACACGCAAACTATGCTTGCTTATACTTGGATACAGGATTAAACAAGAATATAATTTCTTGTGACTTTAATTTAGAAATGTAAATTGTAGAAATGCTGGATAACTGGAACAAAGATGATAGAGATGTTGATGCTGGTGAGATTTTACAGGATTAATAATAAAGAGATTATACATAGAGTGGAGAGAATGAGGGGAAATATGAAAATACTTTTCTGGAAGTTGGATAAGGGTAAGAAGATTTTTTATATGGAGAGAGAGAGAAAGTGATAGGTAGTGGAATGCATCACCAGAGTATGTTGTGAATGAGTTTAAGGGATAATATGAAAGATATGTTACTTGAGAGATTTTCTGCAATGAGTGGATTTTATCTCAGGTCTTGCCAACCAAAGGCCATGTATTATTCTTCTAACTGTGCTGCCGAGCTTCTTCAGTGAAGCAAGCAATTCTTTGGAAATGAAGTTGTTATAACGGTTCTATATTATAGCCATGTTTTATCCTTCTCTCATTAATGTAAACTTATTCAGAATAATGTGGCATCACATCCAAGTTAATACAATATTCTTATCTATATTATACCCGACAAGAAGTTATATTCTTGTTTTAATTCTTTACGTAAGCATTTGTGCAGGAAATATCTTCATAAATAGTTTACTTGTACATAGAGACTACTTAATTTACATCAACTGTTTCAGTATTTTATAATGCAAAAACATTATGGGAAGGGTTACTATCCAGACTAATTTCAACCTTTATTGATGTCTCATTTGTGGGAATTAAATCCAGAAAGATATAAGATTAGATACAATAAACATATTTTTGATATAAAGTAGTAAAATGGTGCATTACCATATTATTAAATACCTGGATCAGACAGTTGTAGAAAGGATTTACCATTATGTTACAAACTATGTTATATTATACTCAACAAGAAATTGTTATAGTTATATTATAATTATATAAATTATTGATTTAATCCTTTACCTAAGAGTAAGCTAGCAAAGTCTGTCCATGAAGTATCTTCACAACTAGTCTACTTGTATAAACAGGCTACTGACTTGACATCAACTATCTCTGATCCAGAGTGCATTTTACTGCTTGTGTATAGAAAATATCACTCTGAATTGATTTAAACCTTGGTATCTTCCTGGGTATAGCTTTCAATGAGGAGACCTCAATAAAGGTTGAATTCAGTCTCAGTAGTCTTTCCTATAGTTTTTGCATTATGTGATACTGAAGCAACAGACATGAAGTCAATAACCTTCATATACAAATAGACTAGCAGTGAAGATACAGTCATACCCCGAAGTTACGCGGTAGGTGGGACCAACAAAAAGTGCGTAAGTCGAATTCGCGTAACTCGGGTATAATTTTGCATACAAACATACAAAATATTAGTTAATTGGAACCAAAGGTTTACAAAAACACCTATTTTTTTTAAGAAATATAATCATAATTGTAGTTTTTCGTACATAAAAAAAAAAAGTTATTTCGATGTCAATGGTTTCATAAAATCTAATAGATTCGTCTGACGGCATAATGTCTTTTTCTTGTCACGCAAAATTTCTTCATAGCAAGCTAATGATATTTTTATTCCTTACCTTGTGGCTACAATTCGTTCCTTGTTAGAATCTATGCCCTCCAAAATCTGTAAACCCTTCTTTTATGATTGTTCTTACTGTGGATTCCTGTAGATCAAACTTCTTTGCTAGCTCACAAATTTTCATTCCGCCTTCAAAATCCTTAATAATGTTGAGTTTTGTTTCCAAAGTCAATGTTTTTCTTTTCTTGCTAGTTGTAGAAGAATTGGACTTGCTTCCTTAGGACGACATTATTCTTTTTTATGTGATAAAATTTTTACCAAGAACATAACATTAAACAATCGCAAGATTTGTAGACTATAAAAATCGTGTATGAATAGAGACCGCACGAAACACGTCAGCGCTTGTTCACAGCATGTGCAACACTGGCAAATGCGGCCGGTGCCGGAAAGATATGACTAGTGGTGAGGCGTGAAGCGGGACAGGAATATGTACATATATGAAACCACGTACCTCCGGATTCGCGTAAGTCGGAGTATGACTGTACTTCATGTGCAAACTTTGTTTGCTAATGCTTGGGGTAAAGGTTTAAAACAAGAATATAATTCCTTGTCAAGGTATAATATACTTTGCTACACAGCAGTAAAAACATTCTGCAACTTGTCTATCTCTGTATTAGTCCATTAATACTATATCAACAATTAATGGTAATTAAAATTTAAAATTTAAAGCATTTTTGCTATCAACTAAGCAACTTTTTATTTTTTATGTTGATCCCATACACGAGAGGTCTCTCGACCTTTCATGTATGGGAACTAAGTAATTAATAATTCCATGGTCATTATTATGGTTTTTCTCTCACTTAAATGTTACCTGTGGGAATAATAAAAGCCAGCTTCTTCTAACAGCACACAAATAATAAGCTCCAGAAGTACCCACTGGAAAGTAGGCAACTGCCTTCCTGAATCAAATCCTCGCCATTCCATTAAATAAAATGCAAATATTCCAAATGGTATTCCCACTACAAACTGGTTGATAAGTACTTGTTTAACAACTTGCAACACTTGTTCGGGAGCAACCTTTAAGAAAAAAATAAATAAATTCACAATCTGAAAGAAAAGTATTTTAAAATATATAAAATAAATAAATAATAAATAAATAAATACAGATTAATTACTAGCGGACATATGAGGATAATCAGTATAATCAGTTTTCAGACTATTTTTTCATATTTTTTTTATTACTTCACTGTACATTACTACATTTGATTAATAGCTAGCTAATCAATTGGAAATGGGGAAGAACTTTGAAGTGGAAGGAAATAAACTGGAAAACAGGTTAAAAATTCAATTACTTAGGCACACTGATCACAAACAGGCTAAATTATGAAGAAACTACTAAAAACAGAATAAATCTAGGGTAGTCTACTATGACCAAACTTACAAATATATGGAAAAATGCACATCTCTCCAACAAACTTAAAACTGACATATATAGTTTAATGGTACTCTCCACAGTTCTTTTGGTGAAGGAACTTTGGTTATCAAACAGAAAGAGAAAGAAAGATTTACAGGCTTTGAAAACAAGTGGTTGAGTACAATAAATAAAACATCATGGAATGGAAACCAATCAAAAACCAATGTAAAGAGTATTGTATTTTCAGGGAGGATAGAAGGAACAGGAGGTGAGGTATTGCTGATGATAGCTGCAGAATTACAACCAACAAAATTAGAAGTTAGAGAGGATATTTAGGTCTGAGGGAGATGGTTCATTTGAGGCAAATAGGACAAAATATGTTGTTGGATGCTACTATAGACCAGGAGCTCCACAGGAAGATGTAGAAGCCATGTATCAGCAAAATCAGTGTAGGCCAAACAATTATTATGGGAGACTTTAACTATGGGGACATTGATTGGACAGAGGAAAGGGGCATAGCAAGATGGAAGTGGGATTGATACATTTGCTAAGAGATAATTACGAGAGAATCAGGAGTCACCTTGGAACAGTGCCATGGCTTGAGAAGCTACAAAGAAAGAATGTCAGTAGTGCATGGCAAGTGGTCAGAGATTGCTTGAGGGTAGCAGTATCAGACCGCATACCAAAGGTCAGGAGGATAAACCAAGTTGGAATTAAGTGGATGAGTAGAGATATAAAGCAAGCACTGCAAAAAAAGAAAACATTGTGGAGGAAATATAAAGAAAATAGTGATCGGCATACTCATGAGTAGTACAAAGTGCAAGCAAGAAGGGTGACTAGTATGGTAAGAAAGGCAAATCAGACTATGAGAGAGAATTAGCCAAACAAGCCAAAGTAAACCTAAAAGAGTTTTTTTTTTTTCATTATGTAGCAAGTAAGAGGGAAAATGACTATGGTAGAATGACTTTAAACAATGCTAAAGGTAGGAAGGTGACTAAGTCAAAAGAAATAGTTGATCATTTTGTAAAGGCGTATCATCCAGGTGGAGATTTTACAGAGGTTGCTGATGTTATAAAGGCACATATCAAAATTGAGGTAGATGAACAGGAAGTGTTCAACATATTAAAAAATATGAATGTTAACATAACAGTGGGACTGGATGATGGCATATCAGCCTGTGTACTACATGAATGTGCAAGAGAATTAGCATTGCCTCTGCCGAAGTTGTTCAATCTAAGTCTCATTTCTGGCAGGGTTCCAAGGGAGTGGAAAGAAGGTAAGATAGTACCACTGCATAAAGGTAGTTCCAAGACAGAGGTAGCAAACTACAGACCATTTAATATATTGAGTGGTTGTTAAAGTATTGGAAAAGTTGGTGAAAGGTAAAATACAATATGTAGCAATAGGTATACAATACTCTATAGTTGGCAGTATGGCTTTGTAAAGGGTAGGTCATGTGTTAGTAATTTATTCACATTTTATAATAAAATGACAACAGAATTGGAGAATGGTAATGGCTAGACCATATATATTGCTCGAATTTGCCAAGGCATTTGACAGAATACCACATGAAAAACTATTATAAAAACTGGAGAGAATGGGAATGGATATGAGGCTAGTAGCATGATGGGGGATGGCTGATGGACAGACACCAGAGAGTAGTATATGGTGGGATGGAGTCTAGAAGAATGATGGTGACTAGTGGAGTACCTCAGGGTTTAGTACTAGGGCCACTATTCTTTAATTTATATATTAATGACATAGGGAAATATTTAAGAGGGGATATTCAGTTGTTTGCTGATGATGCACAACTGGAGAGAGCAAAAGTTGATAAAGGTGATATACATATCCTGCAGGATGATTTAAATAAATTGACATTGTGGACACAGGATAATGATTGTTGATTTAATGTTGCAAAATGTAAGGTTATGCACTTCAGGTTGAAAAGGTTGCATACGGTGTATCATATTGATGATATTGGTTTGCAGGAAATTGATGAGGCTAGGGACTTGGGGAAATGGTAACCAGAGTTAAAGTTCAGAGGGCATATTGCAAAAGTTGGTAAAATAGCTCAATGAATTACTTGGATTTTGAAAAACATACCAACAAATAAAGATAAGGAAATTATTATTATCCCTCTTTATAAAAGGGATATCTTGACTGCTGTGCACAGATTTGGTCATCTGGGTTTCTTGGGGACCAGAAGGCAGCTGAAAAGATTCAGAGATGAGTGACCAAGATGGTGACAGGTCTGTGGAATACTCCCTATGCAGATAGGTTGAAGGTTTGTGGGTTGTTGATAGGCAGGAAAGGGGGGGGGGACATGATAAAAACTTTTAAGATATTAAAGGGGTTTTATAAAATTGATGCAAGTGAAATTTTTCAATATATGACAAATAGAGAACTAGGGGCAATCCGTGGAAGTCAAGTAGGAGTGTGGTTAGTAGGGGTTTGCGGACTAGATATTTGTGTCAAGAGTGGTAAGTGAGTGGAATGGATCGCCAGAATTGACTGTGAGTTCTCTGATGGTGAATGGATTCAAGGATAGGATTTGTGTGTATGATGGTTGATTTGGGTCTCCTGCGATGCGTCTCCAGACTCCATGGAGATGCTGTAAATAATAATAATACTTACATATTCATGAAGGCTGACAATTATTTTGATGAAGATAAAAATTTGAATTAGTCAGATGTCATGACATTTGACTTTATCAAATCCTTATTTGAAGTTTCATTTTTTGCAGTCCAGCTACCTAAAGTGAGAATGCCTTCTTTGGGGACTTCACTGATCATGACTGAAGAAATGCTAAGTATCTGATAGCAGCAATGACTAACACAAGTAATTTACCTACCCACCAAAATACAGATAATCCTCTCTATTCTTCTAACAATCTTGAATTTTCAATAACCATTTCTATTGCATAAACAACCTAGGGAAATATTAACTCCCACTACTATACCAACAATGGGAATCTGCATGCCTTCTGTGGTCTTTTGCCAAAAGGGGATAAGACTCCTGATCTTATCCCATCATATCCTTTTCCTTCCTCAAAAATTTCTATCTTTCACCTCCCTCCCAAAGAATTCTCTTCCCACCCTTAAAAACACCTGGGTTTAAAATTCACATACCTCTTGCCTCACCAATAATTCTCCCACATCTCTCTATCCCCACATTTCCTTTCAAGTCATACTTTAACAGCAGATAAATGTATATCACCATAAGCCAGATGCTGTTGAATAAGAAGACCACCAGCAACATCCTACAAAGGTATGTCCGAATTATTATTCCGATATATTCTTCATATATCGGGTTTTAAAACATCAGTAATGTCCTAAAAATTGAGTAAAAAGCTAATAACATTATAAAAAAGGGGTACTCCTAAACAAAAATAGGCTAAATAGCCATAAAAATAAAAAATAATATTTACTTAGAGGAGTAACATGGAAATTTTTCCAGAAGGGGGTTTATGATAATATAACATTTGATATCAAAGTTGCCTTGGCTTGCACTACTTAAGACAAGAGCTCTGCTCAGGAGTATGTTTGTTTGTTTGCCTCTTTACTGGTGTTTAAATTAGGTTTTACTGTCCTGACAGCTGGTTCTCATCAAAGACCAGGCAGAAGAGAAAACAGAAACCCTCTGTACAATCAATACCAATTGAAGCTTTTTGGCTCTATACTTTACTAACTGATTATGCACCTACTGAGAGTTCACTTATGATAAATTTAACTTTCTGATATAGGAATGCTATGTTGAACAGAGGATTTTGTTTTCTTTAGATTACTGCCTACCATCTGATGAGAACTGACTATTTATAACAGCTGTGAGGTCAGCAAAACTTAATTTAAGCACTAATAAAAAGATAATTAAATTTCTAAACTTTTCAGTTTTTTTCTATATCTGGCTATAAAATATGGATGGATACATATTATCCTGCATTTTAAATATTTCTATCAATATTCCATAATATAAAAATATAATTATAGCATTCTTAAAAAAAATAAAAAGTCATCCATTAAACTATCATCCATCACTCTCATCTCATAAAAACAGAGATCATCATCAGTCAATTTCATTGCCATTTGGAGCAAACCAATAAATCAAAGACAACTAATATAGAGTCTGCCACATTTGATTGAAGATAAATTTCCTAAGCTGACATTATTCTCTTTTCAGCAACAAAACTACAAAATAAAAAGTTTTAAACATATCATATCATTCAATCTTGACATTTTCAGGGCATCTGAATGGATACAGCATAAGAATGAGAGCATGAAAAAAAAACTGTCTGAAAGTAACGTGGATGATGAGGCAATAGTAATGAGTGAAATAGCATGATTACACAGCTCACAGGACAAAATGGCAGCTAGAGCCACTAGAGAAACAATTATAGTGTAGTAGAGCAGGTGGAAGAATGAAAAACAAAAAGTGGGAGAAACTGGAAATAAGTTGAAGGTATTGCAGGGAGAGTCGATTATAAAAGGAATACTTAATGAGAATGTAACAAAAGAATGTTTCCCAGGTGCAAAGATCGAGGATGTTAGTAACACCATTAGTTTGCAGAAGAGAGAAGTGCAAGAGGTGGTTATTTTGGCAAGAACAAATGAATTTGAAAGAGGAGAAATATGCAATGAGAGAGAGAGGATATGAAAGAGTTGTTGAAAGAAGTGAAAATTATTATTATTACATAACACCTCCAGAGAGTTCAAAGACTCATCAAGGGAGGGCACCTACTCTACAACTCTCCATCTCCACCAATCGCAACTACCTTCATTCTACACCAACGCCATTTACTGCCAACCACCACCACCAATAGGATTTTCACAAACAAACATCCATGTCCATAGTGGGATTCGAATCCGCAGCCTTTTGGCTGGAGAGCAGATACGCAAACCACTCGACCAACTAGGCCAGTCAAAATGAAGAGTAAGAAAGTAAAGATTGTGAGTCTGCTGCCCCAGTATGATAGGACATAATTGAGAAGGAACATGATTGCTAATGAGTCGTTGTGCAGGAGGAATGGTGTGCAATTGATCGACTACATTTGAATGGTTTTGGAGTTGGATGTTTCAAGAAAGTGTTGTTTAGTTGAGAGTTTGCAAGTGCAAAACCAGAGAAGCATGTGTCAAACGTCTGGCCACCGTGATAAATGTGCATGTGTACAGAAATGATTATGCAATGCTGAATGCGATTTAACAGGTTTAAGATTTGAACGGGTTGGTAATGACATTACACAAGGGTAATTGTGGGTCCAAAGGGATGTTGAAATGCATGGACACAAATAAGTGAAAGGAGTTTTTTGGTATAGTTCAGCTCGACTTGCCTATCATTTTTAGCCAAGACCTGGTTGACAGAAAATGATATAGTTACAGGAATAGAATGAAAGGGTGCTGTACTTTCAGGGAGGATTGAGGGAATAGGACAGGAGATGGGTATTGCTGATGATAGCTGAAGAACTTCAACCAACAAAATTAGAAGTTAAAGAGGATTTTAGGTCTCAGGGAGATGGCTTATCTGAGGCTATTTGGAGATAAAGGCAAATTATATTGTTAGTTGTTGCTATAGACCAAGGGGATTCCATAGGAAGATGTAGATGCCATGCATTGGCAGATCAGCATAATGAGTGCAAGTGAAGCAATTATTATGGAAGACTCCGACTATGGGAAAATAGACTGGAGAGAGGGAAGGGGACATAGCAAGATGGAAGTGGAATTTATACAGTTGCTAAGAGATAATTACCTGAAACAGCATGTGATAGAAGGGACCTGGGATTTGAGAGCACTGGATATGGTAACAGCATCAGAGTATGTACCCATAACCAAGGTAGACACACTACCTGCAATTGGGGAGAGTGACCATGCAGTCTTGTTCTGGGAAGTTGTCAAACACGTGGAATTCTCTGTCAAGAAATGGTTTATGTTGAACTATAAAGGTGGTAATTATGACACTCTTAAGAGTCATCTTGGAGCAGTGTCATGGGTTGAGAAGGTACAAGGAAAGAATGTGAGTGGTACATGGGAAATAATTAGGGATTGTTTGAGAGACTGCATACTCAAGGTTAGATGAATAAATCAAGTGGGGATTAAGTGTATGAGTAAAGATATGAAGCAAGAGCTGTAAAAAAAGAAAACACCATGAACAGAATGTAAAGCAAAAAGTGATCAGCATATGCAGTACAAAGTGCAAGCAAGAAGGGTGACTAGAAAGGTCAAATCAGATTATGAGAGAATGATAAATATAAGGGATTTTAAACCAACTTCTCAATTTGGAATTTTTAAAAGATCTAGCATTAATGATTGATATCCTACAGGAATTATCATATCTGTCAGAAGCTCTACAAAGTTGAAATATAAGTATTAAGGGCTAACTCCTTAATCATGCGAACAATTAATGCAATTAATGATTTTAAAAATTCTGTAGGTTCTTATGAATCTAAAATTGATACCATGTTAAAATCAAAAGAATTTGAAGGAATAGCAATTGAAAGCAAAATCAGATTTCACAAACTACAGTGAGAAACATTAAACTCTCTTATAATGTCTTTAAAGGATAGATTAATGCAGCAAAATAGTTTTAAACTTAAAAATGAAAATTATGAGGATTTGGAAGATGAAGAACTGAAAAACATTTTAAATGTATGTTATCCTGAAACATGGAAGAAGTTACATGTCCATGGTTATAAGGAGAAAAGAGAATAAGATCTTTAAATTTTATTTTGAAATATGAAATTAAAATTAATGATTTTGGAGATTTAGTGGAAATAGCTTTGGCTGGAAAGTTACAGAACAAAATTTCCAGTACGATGAAAAAAGCCAAAGTGATTATGGCAACAATTGCAGTTTTGTAGCGCTGAAGCCGAACGAGCTTTTAGTGTGATGAATAATATCATAATGACGAAGAGATCTTCTCTCACAATAAAACATTTCGGATTTAATGACAATATGTATAAATGGGAAACCCTTGAATGAATTTAATCCGAATCCCTAAGTCAAATCTTTTCTAGAAAATCATTGCTTGGCCATAGATCCTAATAGAAGAACACAAGATGTGAAGGAGGTAAAAAATAAGGTGTGGCAGCTGTTGTCATAAGTATTTCCTTAAAGTAATTGTGTAAATTTAACATGTAAAGGAGTGAGTTTTTTCTGGATAAATGTGCACCAGACAGTGAGTTATTTTTTTTCATGTAAAATTGTGTCATCTTCTCGAAAGTGATTTTATTAAATAAAATATTATAGTTACTGTTACTACCATTTTACAAATAAGAACTCACTTTTGGTAATCACATATAAATAAATAGGATTATAAAATAATGCCCCTTGATTGGTACTATTGATTATTACTTGAAGTATAAAAACAAAAGAGAAATATAATTTATTTCAATATTATTGTGTTTAGATATTTATTTATTATTTATAGATTGTTTGTCATAAAAACTTCTATCACAAACAAAACAAATTTATTTTGTTTATAAAAAATGCAGACTATTGCATACGTGCAATTATAAACGATTTTATTCTTATTATATTTTGATAGTTAAAAAATGTTTTTCTTATGTAAGATAAATTAACACAGATGATTGTGTGCAAATATTTCATGTTTAGATCATGAAATATTTGTTTAAAAGTGATAGCTTTTACAGGTTGATTGTCTCCTCATACTTTTGACTGGCATTTGTACACAAGCTGTATTAATAAAAATTTTTATTAATACAGCTTGAAATACGTTTTTTTTTTGCTTGACGATGCAGCCCGTTGTTAAAATTTCCATAGCTCACCACTAGTTGTAGGTGTCATGAATAATAATATTTCTATAGCACATGATCAAATCTAGTATAAAGATCCCATAGTAATCTCATAACTAATGGTCTATCTTTGCAATATTCCTAGAGTAATCTTCACCAAATGACTATCTATTTTCTGCTGATGGAACTATAGTGCATTCCACTTTCTTATTTTATAATGAATAAGACTTCTAGAATATCTACTTCTGCATCCTTAACTACTGATCTCCAAACTGTTATCAGTAATGTTCTGATAAGCTGGCTAAGTTCATTCAATGCTAGCAAAACTCAATTCTGAGTTATTTCTTGCCAAAAAAGATATATTTTCATTCTTCATTCTATCCTTAATTAATATCCCATTAATATTAATATTATTTCTGGTCTTTCTTCGCAGATATATATCACAGCATCTAAAAAATTATTTTACTGAAGACACCTCTGAACAACTACACTCAATGGACAAAACATTACAGATACCTACCTACCTAATAATGTGTTGGTCCTCCTCTAGAATGAACAACAGCCTGTACTCTCTGAGGCATTGACTCCACCAAAGGTAATTCCAGCTATGACTGTTGCAGCATTGTCCACAACTGCACCTTAGATGATGGTCCCAGATACATGGTTCTGATGTCTCGCTCTACAGCATCCCAGAGAGATTCAATCGGATTCAATCTGGAGACCTTGGAGCCAGTGAATGTTCCCAAATTCAGATAAATGTTCCTTGAGCTATGCCTGGGTGGTTGCGGCTCGGTGGGGCGGCACACTGTCCTGCTGGAACAGACCAAGTGCAGGATGTGTGAAGGCCATGAAAGTGTGTAGGTGATCAGCCAGCACATTTGGTAGTTCGAAGCATTTAAGGATTTCTCCAGACACGCTAAGGGACCTAATGTGTCACATGAGAAGGCTCCCCAAACCATCATAGAGCCCTAACCTCCTTGAACAGAGCTGACCTGGCACAAAGGGGCCATAGGTCCCTTTGTCTCCTCCATTTCCTGTAGTAAAGTTCTTCCAACATAGTGTGCAACTTCAAATCAATAGCTTGGAGTTTGGGATCAGTAGATCCCAAACTCCATGAACTTACATTTCATTCCATTAAACTGTTATCACCATTCATTTGCCCATCAGTTCAGCTTATTCAAATCCTCCTGAAGGGCTACCACATTAGCACTATTACTAATAATATTTCTCAGCTTCACATCATCTGCAATATCTCCCTGCAATTCATTGACAATGTCAATAATATAAAGGTTAAAGAATACTGGGCCTGAGGGGACCCCACTTGTAACTTTCTGCTTCCTTCATACTGCTCCCTCACACACACAACTCTCTGATATCTATCAGACAGCCAATCCCCAATCGAATTCACTAATCTGATATCTAAATCCATATGTTGTAACTTAAATATCAGCTTATCATGTGGCACCCTGTCAAATGCCTTTATAAAATCCAAAAAGAAATATGCCTTTCCCTCATCAACTGCTCGTTACTTTATTATAAAAAAACAATAGATTACTAAAACAAGAACGCCCCTTAACAAATCCATGCTGACCCTCACAGATAACATCATCCTCATCATCCTAATGCTGTATACAACCTCTCACTAATTTCTCCAACATATTAACAACTACACAAGAAATACAAACTGGCTTATAGTTTGACACTTTCATTCTACTACCACCACCACTTTTTGATGGTTAAGTGCAAAGTTTTGCAACTTTAGAGCACAGAAGTTTAATGCTGTACTAGAAGAGCTATTATGAACAGAATAAGATTCATGTCTGAGAGGGTTATAAAAATAATCAATTTACAATTATGAATATTTTTACAATTGTTTATGTTAGTATATTATTAGTTTTGGTTTCATAACATTTTACAGGGAGAATTGGCACTTGCAATATGCCAGTTATTGATATTATTATTGTCAAAATAAAATGTAAACCATTGAAAATTGATGTACTTACCAGATCCTGATAATTGTGTTACTTTCAATCCTTTTTATTGTAATTTAAAATTATTAAGTGTTGTGTTTTAAAAAGACATTCTCATTACACTAATAAAGACAACATGTCAACCATTATACGCAACTTCTCGCTTGCCATTTACAGGAAGTGTGCATGTTCACCGAGGAGTTTTGTGTGTGATTGACAGCTGACAGAGAGAGAGCTAATGGAAGTTTAAGAATGAAGACCAGAGAATTTTGTTCTTAGGAAGTTTTTTTAGCCTTAGTGATAGTCACAAGAATGTTAATACAAGGTTCTGAAAAGGAATTGTAGAACTGTAAGTCTTTAAACTGAGGAGTTGAGACTGTCAACAAGTATTTTCTTTTATTTAGTAAATAAAAGAAGATATTGCAGTTGATTTTCTAATTGAATGTTCGAGGAAACGCTGATTTGAAAGTTTCATCTGTCTTAAGGACGCCGGATTTATTTGTTATTTCTACTGGAAAAGATGACAGAATTAGCTCAACTTAGATGTGTTGTTTATGTAGTAGTAGAAGAAACTTTTTTCCTCCAGTACTGCAAAAGTTAAGAGCATTTATACTTCAGTGAGACAGTAGGTATAATATTGTATGCTATATAAGGGAGAAAAAAAGGATCCTATGGAAAAGAAGAAGAAAATTTTATATTTTCGGAAAAGGCCCTAGCAAAGAAACTGACTATGAACATTTTGTTATTGTGAAAACAAGGTATTTAGTCTGGTAAATGTGATTAGGTATATGTTAAACAATCCAGTAATACAATGAGTCAGAGAATGGATGATTTTAATGTTTTTGGATAAGAAAAATCTCTAAAGTATAGATTTATTTTAGAAGAACTTGGATCTAGTATTTTGTAGTTATGTAATTTTATTTAAAGTGTACATATTGTTTTAGCATTATTAAATGTGTATAATTTTGTATTTGGTCTTGAGTCAGTGATTTTCCAGATTCTAAAAGAAATAGTTAAAAGTCATTGCACCAATCAGAATTGAACCTTTGTGTAAATAATAAATACTCGGAGTAAAAATCTCTTTATAGAAACAATCTCCCATAACAGGGTGATGTCTGATGGAAATCTGAAGCTTTAGAGGGGTAGGGGTACTGCAAGAGTTGTGCAGCCCAATATTCTGCTATTATAAGGAGGGCATTGGCAAGACTTGATCACACCACACTGCATCAGGATTGCTGTACACAGATTTAGCTTCCTAGTATTAATAGTAATCAGTTTGTCAACAGGAAAATATACCTGAGGAATGGAGGGAAAGTACTCTTGTCCCCATCTACAAGAGTAAAGGGGATGCCCAAGACTGTAAGAATTACAGAGGAATAAAGTTGATGTCCCACACAATGAAGATCCTAGAGAGGGTTCTTGATGGAAGACTGAGGAAGGAGGTGGAGATTGCAAAGGAGCAATTTGGCTTCAATCCTGGTAGATCGATGACAGATGCTATCTTTGGGTTATGACAGATGATGGAAAAGTTTCGAGAGAAGCAATGGGAACTACACCTGGTTTTCATTGATCTGGAGAAAGCGTATGATAGCGTGCCAAGGCAAGAAGTCTGGAGGTGTTTGAGGGAGAAGAAGGTACCGGAGAAATATGTCAGGTTGATGCAGGAGATGTACAGAAATGTGAAAACAAGAGTTCGACCCTGCCTGGAAGAGACAGAAAGTTTTCCAGTGACATTTGGCTTACATCAAGGGTCAGCATTAAGTCCGTTCCTGTTTAATATTGTAATGGAGGTGGTGACGGAGGAGGTGAGAGAATACGCACCTTGGACTATGTTGTATGCAGATGCCATCGTGCTGTGTGCAGAATCAAGAGAAGAAGTGGCAGCTAAACTGGAAAGTTGGAGGAAAGTACTGAAAGAGAGAGAGGTATGAGACTGAGCAGAAGTAAGACAGAGTATATGTGTTGCAATGTGGATGGCAACCAGGAGACAGATCTAGAGCTGGAAGAAGATGTCATCAGGAGGGTCAGTGACTTTAGATACTTAGGTTCAACAATGAAAGAGGATGGTGAGGCAGAGAAGGAAGTGGGATGCAGGATACAAGCAGGATGGAAGAACTGGAGAGAGATGGCTGGAGTGTTATGCGATAAGAGGGTGACGATCAATCTAAAAGGCAAAATCTACAGGACAGTAGTGAGACCAGCTATGATGTATGCTATGGATACCGTGGCCCTGAGGACAAATAACATCAGCAGGATGGAGGTAGCGGAGATGAGAATGCTTAGGTGGATGTGCGGTATGACCAGAAAGGATCGTCTGAGAAATGACTATGTAAAGGGAACGGTGAAAGTTATGAACTTAGGAGCAAAGATACAAGAGGCGAGATTGAGATGGTTTGGTCATGTGATGAGGAGGGAGGAAGAGTATGTGGGAAGAAAGGTCATGCAGATGGATGTGCAGGGGAAGAGGAAATGCAGACGGCCAAAGAAGAGATGGAGGGAGATGGTGGAGGAGGACTGGAGGTTGAAGAATTTGGATGTGGCTACAGCCCAAGACAGGAGGTTGTGGAGGAGACTCACCACAAACAGCAACCCTACTTAAGTGGGAAAAGTTGCAGAAGAAGAAGTATTCATAATAATCAGGAAACTAATGGAATGGGGTTTGTTAATGAGTACCTGAGAAATGTCAAGATTGGAATTTAGTTATGAAGAGAAGATGAGAAAACGTGAATTGCAAAACTTGTGGAAAAGGCATGAGAAGGAGGGAAGATGGGATAAGACAAACATTTAAGTTAGTGAGGGATTTTTATCTGCTTCATATGGAAGTATTATTTATAGGATAGAGAAGGGGTTGGGGGGAAGAACAAGGGGCTTCCCCTAGAAGTTGTATAAGATTGCAATAAGCAAGAAAGTGAAGAATAACTTTTTTTTTTATCTGAATATATATAATATATATATGTTTTATATCTATAAAAAGATAAGCAAAATTTGAAATGTTTTTATGTCACGCTTTTTGTCTTACCAGCTTACCGACTCTTACTGGCTTACCAGCCTGGAACTCGGGGGTTGGGCACCCGGGGGGAAGAGCCCCCCCCCCCCAGTGTGAATATATATATATCAACTGAATGAATTTAAAGCACAATTTAACAGATATGTTGCTGATCGAGCGAGACTTTCTGCAATGACTCTACTGACTCACGTAGGCTTATTGTTATTAATAATAACATATAATCAAAAAATAATTCTAATTTGAATCTAATGCACAAAGAGTTCACCAAACAACATACAGGATATGGTGTATTATCTTGTATCTTGTAATGCAGGAGGAAACTTGGTTTTCCTGTGAGATCCACAAAGGTATAAAGAGCTCCAACACCCCAATACACCAGAAGAGTTACCATAAAAGTACCTGGTAACAAAATAAAACATTTAGCATTAAATCTTTTGATTCTAATATCTTCTTAAGAAATATTATGCTAAAACTGCAAATCTATTTTCAAAAAATTAAATACTGCATTCAGCATTTTCTAAATCAAGTAAACAATTAAGAAAACAGACTAACCAAGTAGATAACACATCAAGAATGAAGAAGGCTATAGATATTTTTTTATTACATCATTGCATATCAGAGAACGTTAAGGAATAGTTTATAAAACTTTTTAGATATTTACAGGGGTATATAAATACATATACTATAAAGTTCATAATTACTTGAAGTAAATGGCATAAGAATTGTCAGATATTCATAAATGTTAATTAATATGGAAAAACATCATGCAAAACATTAAACAATGGGCACGGATGTTTGCATCAGCCTACTCTGAAAGAGCTTGTATAGCTCCTTGAGTTTATAAGGCTTGTCTTTAACAAAAGTAGAATACAGTAAACTCACTATAGCAAATTACTTGGGACCAAAGGAGCAGTTTGTAATAGTTGGTAGGATTATACTGAATTTTTTTTAAATTTTTTAAATATAGCATTGTACCTATGGAGCTAAATTTATTATGGTGGTTGGTTTATAGTTTATGGGCACAAAAACAGCAAAGGTCACACTGTGCCATAGTAAAGGTTACAGCAATACATAAACAAAGAAAAATTGTAAATACTGTATTTTTCTGTGTATAAGATGAACTCTACTTTTTAGAATCCAAAATTAAGAAATCAACAAGAAATCAAATCAATACACTCAGTGGGAGGAGGTCCAAACCATTTCTTTATTTCCATGTTCTTTTGCGTAATTGATGACTTTTAACTTGAATTTTGAAGAATATGACAATTGTTTTTTTATTTTCGGACATTTTTATGGGCTAGTACTCAAAATATTGTTAATACATTAACTTACCCTGCCAACGAGTTGCAGATGTATGAATGCTTTCAGAGTTCTGATTGGTTTATTCAGAATCAGCTGTTAATGACGTCAATCAACTCAACAGAGTTAACAAAGGCTAGTGATTCGCAGAAGCCTGTTCACAGAGACCAGGTACTGACAGTTTCGCCACTGCAACTGTAGGTCTCTCAACCAGTTAACCCCCCCCGTGTATAAGATGACCCCCAATTAGTTTTTTTCTAAAAAATTATTTTTAGAAAAAAAAATTTTCTAAAAATTTTAGAAAACAGTGCCGTCTTATACACAGAAAAATACGGGGTAATTTGCATGTACAAAACCAAGCCAAGCAATGCAGTATATATATATATATATATATATATATATGTTAGAGTTCACAGAGGATATGAAATAAGTAGTGACCACTTCCTTGTTAAAACAAAAATTAAGATTATCACCTAAATGGCTACAAATAACACGAACAGAAAGAAAATTTAAAACATTTGTTTATAAAACTAGATTATTAAATGACACAAATATACAATGGCTATGTGAACAAAGAATTAACCAATATTTAGATAAAATGAAACAAAATGAAGAAATAGAATGGCTTAATATAAAAACGATACTAAATGCAGCAGCAAATGAAAGCTTAGGAAAGACCAAAAAATTCAATAAAAGGAAAAAAACTGAAGATATGGGATGATACAATTAAAGAAATAATCAAAATGAAAAAAGAAGCCTATTATAAATGGTTAAGCAGTAAAAGATTAGAAGATGAAATCTACTTTATATATATAAAATTATAAGCCTTTTTATGTAACATTTTTATGTCATGTTTTTTGTCAAGTTATTTGAAACGTTTTAAAACTCAGGGCTACCCTGAATCAAGTCTTCAAAATTTGAGTCATCAGAATTCAGGGAGAACCAACCTACCAGTCCGGCACTCGGGGGGAGGGGGGGGTTGGGTGCCAGGGGGAGCGACAACCCCTTTCGAGTTTTCAAAATTCGAGTCATCAGAATTCAAGGAGAACAGACCTAATAGTCCGTAACTTGGGGGGGGGGGGAGGCACCAGAACCCCCCCTTCCCAGTCTTCAAAATTAGAGTCATCAGAATTCAAGGAGAACCAGCCTACCAGTCTGGAACTCAGGAGGGTTGGGAGCCGTGCTAGGGGAGCAGAGCTCCCTATTGAAGACTTAACACTCAGGGGCTACCCTGAGTGTCGAGTCTTCGAAATTTGAGTCATCAGAATTCAAGAACCGGCCTACCAGTCCGGAACACGGGGGGTTGGGGTGCCGTAGGCGCCAGGGGGAAGAGCCCCCTAGTGGAATATAAAAGAACAAGAACGATAGCTAAAAGAGAAATAAAAAAAGACAGAGAATCATGGAACAAATTTGTTTCTAATTTAGAACATGATTTATATAAAATAAGACCCAATGAAAATGAAACATTTAAATACAGATACTAAAGAAAACGTAACATTAAACACCGAATTGAAATTAGAAGAATTTATAAATTTCTATACAGAATTGTAGACAGATAAATATTTTAAAAAAGAGAACTGGCAAACATTTAATGAAAATGAAAAGGAAATAACTAAAGAAGAATTAGAAATCAGCCTGAAAGAAACAAGAAACAGAAAATCACCTGGAGAAGATAAGTTGGGTTCAGAACTATATAAATAAATATGCAGGAACAAAGTTCAAAGAAAGACTCCTATTATTTTTAAATAAAATCTATTCAACTGGTAACCCCCCAATAGAATGGAAAAAAAACAATTGTGATTTCTATCTTTAAAAAAGGTAGTAGAGATAACCCTAAAACCTATAGAGAGGTATCTTCTTTCACTATGCCTTATCCCATGTTAAACGGGGTTGGCGCACCGATCTTTAACCTTCCTCTTCCAAGTTCTCTGGTCCAGGGCGTCCTTTGGACTCCATCCTTTCTCCCTAAGATCCTTTGTCACCTTATCCCTCCACCTGAGCTTGGGCCTGCCTCTTTTCCTCCTTCCCTCCAACTCCATATACTTCACTTGTTTACCAACATACTCCTCACCCTTCCTCTCTACATGTCTGAACCACCTCAGCCTACTTTCTTGTATCTTCTTGCCAATTGGTCCCACCTTAACCGTCCCTCTGATGTAGTCATTCCTTATCCTGTCCTCCTTTGTCACACCACTCATCCATCTCAACAACTGCATCTCTGCTACCTCCATCTTCCTCTCCTGTGCCTTTGTTATAGGCCACGTCTCCGTGCCATGAAGCATCACTGGCCTCACCACCATCTTATACAGCTTTCCTTTCCTCTTACAACTCACTCACTTGTCGCACAGGACCCCACTCATCTTCCTCCAGTTCATCCAGCCGAATGTTATTTGGTGTTGTATTTTCTCATCCAGGTCACCATTCCTCTCGACGACCGACCCAAAGTACTTGAATTTCTTCCCTGAAATTAGCCTTTCACCCTGAAGTCGTACGATCATAACCTCGTCACTCCCCATTGACATATATTCAGAAAGAATATCTTCACAAAAAAAAAAAAGTTTAATTACTGTGTACATTTTGGAACAATGTTAGTTGTTGCTGTCATGTTCTGTAGCATTGTTCTGTAGCATTGTTCCAATGCACATACAGTAACGTTTTTTTTTTTTTTATTTATTTATTTATTTATTATTATTATTATTATTCTGGTTACTTATTTGTATGTACCAATTGTGAAGTTCTGATAACATCTAAAACGTGGTCTTAATATCAGAAGCTGTCTACAGAACTGCTAAACGACAGAAATTTACATATTCATTAACATAAGTCTTGCTAATCTTTTAGAATTAGCCAGGCTTTTCTTGGAAATAAACCCAAAACTTAAAAAAAATTAAGAAAATAACTGAAAAACTTAAAACAAATATGGTTGCCTCAAAGTGCTAAAAAAATCTGAGGGACCATTAGTCCAAAATTCGAGATTGCTTTACCATAAAGGTAGAAAACACCAATCAGGACTATAGGATATGCGTTTGCATGTGAAGATCCTGTCTTCATGCTTGTAAAGATGGCATGGCGACTTAACATGAAATATTGAGGTAACAAATTGAATTAATGATTATCTCTCAAACCCATTTCTTTCGATTAAGCAACAACACTGAAGTATTTCATGCTAGTAAGAATTTTTTTTTTTTTCAAAACTGTAATTACTATTTTTGTTTCAATTATGTTTACAAACCTGTAACTGTTAATTATTAATTCTGTTTTGACATTCAAGACAAATGTTGCTCGTTTTCACCTACAGCACAATTGAACTTGATGCAGGAATATCAAGGAATTAAAATTCTCTGAATGCTTGGAAATCTAAAATATTTTCACTTTTAAATATTTAGATGGCTGAAGCACTGATAGGCATTAATAAGTTTCAGACTGAAAATTCACTATGATGATAACACTTGTAAATTTGACAACTGCCATGTTTTAATAAACAACACAATAGGGAAAAAAATGACTTGCTACCATTAACAACTTAATAAATTACTAACGTATGCTGACAGAAGTTCTGAAAAATATGACTCATTTTTTAAACTGTCAGTTAAAAGCATTACAGTTATCAAGGAAATGATAAAGTAATTCAAATTTATAACATACCCCAAACTCCAATAGTATATCTATCTTCTCCACAGAAATAGCAAATTCTATCCCACTGGCTCTGCCAAAAATCACCAGAAGCTCCCCAAAAATGTTGTAGATGCCTGTAAACATAAATGTAATACAATATCACTTTCATGATCATGAGTCTTTCTATATAATAAAACTGTTTACTTCTTGATGAAGATGGATATGGTAATATACTTCTTTATTTCTTGGCCACAACAGAAGCAAGCTGATAATACACAACTTCCAGTGTTAAAAATAAAATAGGCAGTGAGTCTATTGCTCATTACTAAGCAATATGCTGGCATGCTTTTAAGAAATCTATCAGTATATTAGTGCACAACATACATATTGAAGTTCTAGATTTTACGTGAAAAGTAATCAGGCAGGAAATGTTTTCTATGAAAAGAAAACTTTTATATTACAATATTACATATTATATTACAATAGATATTACAATTTTAACATTGTATTCCTGAAGATGTCTGTGTGACAGATGACATATTGAAATGATTAAACCTGTTGTTTCTCTTATTATTCCATTAAAGTGTAACATGAATGTTAATCAGCAATTAAGCTTAAATACTTATTCTGATGAACTAACTACTACGAGATGTTATATTCAGCAAATCATGATCAGGGAACAGAAGGAATATCTATAGTAATCAACAATAAACATAAGGATAACCTTAAATTACAATTTCAAGTAAAATGATGTATACAAACATCAAACTGGGATGGACAATGAGAAAGATTTCTGCCTATGGTTGCACAGAAAGCTCTACAAAAAAAAAGTAGAAGAATTTTTCAAGTCATTAGAGTTGAAAAATTCTACTTAGTTCGTAGTCCTTATTGGAGATCTAAACAGCAGGGTAGGAAATTAATACCAAGCATATAGAAATGTTTTAGGAAATTTTGAAAAAAATAGCAAAGATAATAATAATGGCAAGTTCCTGATGGATTCTGAGACATAGACTAGTCATTACTAATACCTAGGACTTGAAAAATCATCTATGCTCATCATATGTGACAAGGGAGAATTATTTTGTTGACAAGTAAAGAAAAATCACACATTTCGTTTAATAGTCAGTTTTATTTATGTAATGCCTTTTTTTTTTTTTTAATGCTTACCTTACAACACTATATGTTGAGGAATGCTGATCATCCCAAACTACTATTTTGTCGATTACTGCTGATTTTGGTGTAATGAATATGATAGGATTAGGGTACCTGCACATCATTTTATCTTATATAGTGCTCAGTCATACTATGAGGTAACCAATTAATCATGACATGTCAACCTAAAATAAATATGCAGCAGACAGTATTGATTTAGCTATTTCTTATCCAATGATAGAATATGTAGAATTTGATCGTTAACAGTGGTTATTAAAACTTGAAAATTGAGAAAGAAGCATTTATTTTTCCCAAAACATTTTATTACATTGGTTCTAACCTAAATGCTTTTCAACTGTTTCAATAACAGAAAAAAAAAAAAGTTTAATGTTTAATTTGGCCATTCAACCTTCCATGTGAAATTATGGAAATGAAGTGTGTACATACAAGAAACCACTCCTCAGTCATGCAGACCCATGACTGAGTAGTGATTTCTTTCTTCACTTCATAACATCAAGCTCCTCAATAACAGGTTAAAAGTAGCATCTTTTTCTCTTTGGACTTTTAAGACCATCAGGCATTAGGATCCATCTCTCAACTGCTTTGTCCACTTCAAATGCTTCTTGTATGACAGAAATTTTTGTCATACAAGAAGCATTACGGGATCATTACATTACAGAAATGGCATGTTCAAAAGTGCTACCTGCACACATAGCAAGGGAAACTTTTGGCGAAGATGTTTTTAACACCCACTGTAACATAAAAATCAACTTCAAAAACTTCTAAATATTACTATATTCATTATTATTATTATTAAGACAGATCTCCAGGGAGTCAGGATTTCAATGAGGGAGATTCTAGCTATCATCAAATAGTATGGCAGTTGGTGCCATACTATTCGCAACAGCTGTTCTTAAATTCATTCACGGTACTTGCACACAAACACACAATATCCAATGGCAGTCCATTCAATCACACATCACTAAATGAGAGAAAAATCTAACCTCACCCAATTCTTGATAGCATTCATTCTCAAATTGCCTGAGAGTGTGGTTGGAGCGGGTACGGTCAATGGATTCAAGGAGTGGTATGATAAACTTTATGTTTCCTAAAAAAAGACCTCCCACGATGAGTCTTTTGACTCCATGGAGGCCTGGATAATAATAATAATAATTCCAAGAATGTCCTTCTCACCCTCCATAAAATAAAAAATCCCATCTACTGAAATTCTGTATAACCCTTTCAGAAGTTTGTCAGTCTCAATTATATAACATCTGTTTCTCCTGTTTGCTGATGTCTGCAGCATACAAATTCTCAATCTATCTTCATTATCAGTATTCCACAATCCTTGTATAATTTTTGAAACACTCCTTTGCACTCTCTCCACCATATCAGAATCACCACAGAAACCAGGAGACCAGACCTGTGTGCAATAGTCCAGGTGAGGTCTTATCAGGGCCTTGTAAAGAGACAAAATGACTTCCTTATCTTTACGTCAAGGTTCATTTCAACATTTGCAATGAGTTATATTTGCAACCTTTGCTATATGACCCTTGAACTTCAACTAAAACTCCTGTCTACTGTCTTCAACTAAACCTTCCTGTCTACTAAAACTCCAAGATCCCTAGCCTGAATAGATAGATAATTATCAGATAAAAAAAAAGAATAATCTCAGAATCGAAGGAAGAACAGGAAGATGTGTAAAATAAAGTACAAGACGAGAGTGAGTATATAATCACCACTGTTATTTATCATTTATACGGATATTATGAAACAAAGTGATATTTAACCTCATATCAAACCTAGTTTTTTGCTTTAAGCAGATGATGATGTGCTCCTTAAACTCCTTGTGAACAAACCCCATTGCCACTAAATTTTGTGTTTATTTTTCTTATTTTTCTTAATTAAAATAATACAGATGATGTATCTTATTTTCAGGGAATTTAAAATGAAATTAGAGCTTTTGATTGAACATTGGTGATGATTACCACCAATTTTCTCACTTCAAAAATGAAAGCATCAATAAAGAAAAGTACAATGAATGGTCAGAAACCTTGTTAGAACAATTTGAAAATTGATTTTCAAACTTTGAAAAATATAAATCTGTATTCGAATTCATGAACAATTGATTCAATTATAATATTTTGAACCATGCGAACATCACATGCATACATGAAATTCATAAAGTTCAGAAAGAGTTTGAGTGTGATAAAATTTTATTACAAAGCCAGATGATAAGTAAACTTGAAAATGAACCTGGTACTGGGATGACATGTGCTGGTATTTTCAACAACTGCAATAAATTTCAGATATTGAAAAATGTGACTACAAAGTAATTAAAGCACTTTGGATTAATATGGCTTTGAAAAACATTTTCAAAGTTGACTATGTTGAATTCTAAACACTTTAGATTTCCACATAGTTAGCTAATGCATGCAATCTAATTGTATGATGAATTTCAATCTTCTGAGTTGAAGAAATCAATGGCATTAATGACAAATAAGTATTAAGTATATGTATGATTTATTTCCTTAACATTAAGATAGTGTAAAATATTGCAAATTAAAATAAGTAGTTTTTACATTTATACATACAAATATAATTAATTTTTATTGTAAGAATTACTATCTTTGATATTACCCCCCAAAAAATTACACATCTCTCTTTCAAAAGAGAAATAATCTGATTACGTATGGCAAATACATTTTATGCCAGAAACTACCATAGCAAATGTGATAAAAACAGTTGGACACCACTGTCTTAAACAAATCCAGTGCAAGTCTCCAGGATTCCTTGATTAGAAACAGCAAGAGATAAGCCTAACTGACAATAGGAAAGGGCAAGAGGTCTGAAGTCAATAAGAAGATCATAAGAATAAACAAAAGAAAGAGCAAAAGCAGATAATTTTCACAGCAATTCTATGATAAGAGGGGTATTTCACAAAAGGGCTACAAAATCTTGTTTTCCTGGGGCAAAAATCAATAATATTAGTAATGCTGTCAGAATGCAGAAAGGGAGGACAAAAGAATTGATTGTTTTGGCTGGAACCAATGACCTGAGAGGTGAAAAATATTGTATGAGGGAAGATGTGAAAGAGTTATTGGAAGAAGCAAAAAAAGAAGACCAAGGGGATGAAGTTTGTATGTCTGCTGCCATGATATGATAGAGGTGAATTGAGAAGGAGGGTGATGATAGCAATGAATCGATATGCAGATTGTACAGAAGGAATCATGCAGAGTTTGTGGACCTATGGCCCAAGTGTGATGAACAAAGATTTGTACAATGATGATGAACTTCACTTAAATGGATTCACTTAAATGGATTCAGAGTTAGGTATCTAAAGAGAGCTTTGTTCACTGAGAGTGTGGAGGGGCAAAGACAGGAAAGCTTAAGAAATTAGGGTGGATGCAGATAAGTGTGTGTTAAGGCACCTATGAGGAAATGAGTATAAGAATAATCAACAAGTGTGCAGAATCTAGTCTCTCAAGCAAAAATATTGAAGAGGGTAGCCAATTCACAGGAAGTACAGGTAGTTGGAGATCTAAATGGATACTGCAGTTTCTATATGCCAATGCTAGAAGTATTAGGAACAAGAGGGCAAAGTTTATCGCAATGGTTAGTGCATAGTGAACCTTGCCAAATGTTATATATATTAATGAGACTTGGCTAAACAGCAGATGATGTCGCTACAGGAACAGAATGTGATGGATTTAATATTTTCAGGGAGGATAGAATAGACAGGACAGGGGGAAGGGATACTGCTGATAGCAGATGAATTGTAGCCATCAGATTAGGAGTCAGATGAGAAACTCATGGGTTCACTTTAGTGAGTACAGGCATGGCAAACCCGAGGTACCTGATGCTGGACCATGCCTTACTTCATGTAATATACATCTGTTATATTATCTGTAGACTGGTCCTCTATCTTCCTTTCTTTGCAGTAGCATTTGATCTGGCCATTGTGAACTCCTTTTTTTCTGCCACTTCTAAATTTGATAACTTATACTCATTTCCTATGAGGAAATGAGTATAAGAATAATCAACAAGTGTGCAGAATCTAGTCTCTCAAGCAAAAATATTGAAGAGGGTAGCCAATTCACAGGAAGTACAGGTGGTTGGAGATCTAAATGGATACTGCAGTTTCTATATGCCAATGCTAGAAGTATTAGGAACAAGAGGGCAAAGTTTATCGCAATGGTTAGTGCATAGTGAACCTTGCCAAATGTTATATATATTAATGAGACTTGGCTAAACAGCAGATGATGTCGCTACAGGAACAGAATGTGATGGATTTAATATTTTCAGGGAGGATAGAATAGACAGGACAGGGGGAAGGGATACTGCTGATAGCAGATGAATTGTAGCCATCAGATTAGGAGTCAGATGAGAAACTCATGGGTTCACTTTAGTGAGTACAGGCATGGCAAACCCGAGGTACCTGATGCTGGACCATGCCTTACTTCATGTAATATACATCTGTTATATTATCTGTAGACTGGTCCTCTATCTTCCTTTCTTTGCAGTAGCATTTGATCTGGCCATTGTGAACTCCTTTTTTTCTGCCACTTCTAAATTTGATAACATTTAGAAGTGGCAACAATAGTTCACTGATTGACTATATTTTGACTAGAAGAAAACATCTTAAGGCAGTAACAAATTGTAAAGTAATCCCAAAAGATCAAGTGGCGCAGCAACACTGGCTGCTGTGTGCAGACTTTGAAATAAAGTCAAAGATAAGAACCTTTGGAAGCCATGGGAGGAAAATTAAGTGGTTTCATTTAAAAGCAGAGAGTGTGAGGAAATGTTTTAGGGAGAAAGTGTTAGAGAGGATTTTGGATGGACTAGAAAGTGTACAAGACTGGTGGAGACATAATTCAAAAGTAATTCTAAGCTGCAATTGAGGTGCTTGGTGAACCATCTGTAAAGATTAAAGAGCAGAAGGAGGGTTGGTGGTGGAATAATAATGTACAAGAAGCAATGAAGCTAAGAGGAAGGCAAAGCAGAAGTGGGACGAGTCAAGAGTGGAAGACAAGAGAGTTGTTGCACAGGCGAAGGCCATGGCATATCAAGACCTTTATGATCAATTAGAAACAAAGGAAGGACAGAGAAAGATTTATCGATTGGAAAAATGTAGAAATAAGGCATCAAAGAACATCATACATGTCAGGCAGATCAAAGACCTCGGAGGAAGGGTATTAAGGAGGGATGTGGATATAAGAAACAGATGGAGAATATGCTTTGAAGGGCTTTTGAATGAAGAAAATGTAAGGACTCACAGAGAAGATGGGGGGAGCCTTATGAGGGGATGGTGCAGAACATTAGTAGAGTAAAAGTGAAGGAAGCAATAAAGAGGATGAAGAATGGAAAACTGGTGGGCCCTGACACGATCCCAGTGGAGGCATGGAAGGCATTGGGGGGGGGGGGGGGGAAGAGGGAATTGACCTGCTGTGAGACCTGTTAATAAAAGTTTGTCAACAGGAAAATATACCCGAGGAATGGAGGGAAAGTACTCTTGTCCCCATCTACAAGAGTAAAGGGGATGCACAAGACTGTAAGAATTATAGAGGAATAAAGTTGATGTCCCACACAATGAAAATCCTAGAGAGGGTTCTTGATGGAAGACATGGAAGGAGGTGGAGATTGCAAGGAGCAATTTGGATTCATGCCTAGTCGATTGACGACAGATGCTATCTTTGGGTTACGAAAGATGATGGGAAAGTTTTGAGAGAAGCAACGGGAGCTACATCTGGTATTTATTGATCTGGAGAAGGCGTATGATAGAGTGCCAAGGCAAGAAGTCTGGAGGTGTCTGAGGGAGAAGAAGGGTACTGAAGAAATATGTCAGGTTGGTGCAGGAGATGTACAGAAATGTGAAGACAGGAGTTCGGACCTGCCTGAGAGAGAGAAAGTTTTCGGTGACAGTTGGCTTGATGTCTAACTGTCATTAAGTCCGTTCCTGTTTAATATTTGATGGAAGTGGTGACAGAGGAGGTGAGAGAAGACGTGCCTTGGACTATGTGGTATGCAGATGACATCGTGCTGTGTGCAGAATCAAGAGAAGAAGTGGCAGCTAAACTGGAAAGTTGGAGGAAAATACTTTAAGAGAGAGGTATGAGACTCAGCAGAAGTAAGATAGAGTATGTGTGTTGCAAAGTGGATGGCAGCCAGGAGACAGATCTAGAGCTAGAAGGAAATGTCATCAGGAAGGTCAGTGACTTTAGATACTTAGGTTCAACAATGAAAGAGAATGGTGAGGCTGAGAAGGAAGTGGGATGCAGAAACTGGAGAGAGATGGCTGAAGTGCTATGCGATAAGAGGGTGTCGATCAATCTAAAAGGCAAAATCTACAGGAAGTAAGACCAGCTATGATGTATGCTATGGAAACTGTGGCCGTGAGGAAAAATAACATCAGCAGGATGGTGGTAGCGGAGATGAGAATGCTTAGGTGGATGTGCGGTGTGACCAGAAAGGATCATCTGAGAAATGACTATGTAAGGGGAACGGTGAAAGTTATGAACTTAGGAGCAAAGATACAGGAGGCAAGGTTGAGATGGTTTGGTCATGTGATGAGGAGGGAAGAAGAGTATGTGGGAAGAAAGATCATGCAGATGGATGTGCAGGGAAGGAGGAAGCGCAGACAACCAAAGAAGAGATGGAGGGAGATAGTGGAGGAGGACTTAAGGATGAAGAACTTGGATGCAGCTACAGCCCAAGACAGGAAGTTGTGGAGAAGACTCACCACAAACAGCGACCCCACTTAAATGGGAAAAGCTGCAGAAGAAGAAGATTAGGAGTCAGTCGAGTAGATAGCAATTCTTTTGAGTCAATCTGGTGTGAGACTGAGGCCAATATGACAAAATATAAAAGTCGTTGATGCTACAGGCCAGGGATAATGTGGAAGACATGCATCAGCAGATTAATACAATGAGGTGCAAGTTGAGTAATTATTACAGGAGAGTTCAACTTCAGAGATTGGAAGGATGATGGATCATGTGGCAGGAAGGAAATGGACTTTATACACTTACTTAAGAGAGAATTACTCGAGGCAGAATTTAATGGAGGGAACTCAGGGTACAAAAGTCTTCTGTCTTGTTATAGCATCAGAAGACCTGTCCATAAAGTGCACAAAACATGCTTTCCTGGAACAACGAAGCAAATAACCTATGCATTGCAGAAAATGAAATACCGGGTGTCAAAATTAGTGGTAGTTGTGGGCACAAATGACTTAGTTGGGGAGAGAAAGAATGTTGATAGAAACTTGAGGAAGTTGTTGTAGCAGGTAAAGAAGAATAGTGTTGTTGGGGAAGTTGTAGGCATGTTGTCCAGATATGATAACAGTGAATTGAGAAGGAGAGCAGAGATAATGAATAGTACGATGACTGGATTGTGTGAGGCAAAGGGATTCAATTTGTAAATCTGTGGAGTGAATTTGATTTGAAGGGAAGGGAAGTTGCAATGGTATAAAGCTGATGGATTACATTTGAAGATATTTGGTGTTGGGCAATTAGAAAGGTTATCGTTTTCTGTGAAGGCAAAAAGTCAAGTTGATATAGTAAATGATCAGAGTCTACCTGTGAAACAGGATAGCATAAATCAGATTGTATGGCAAGAGCAAGATGGATATGAGGTTGAAGATGTGGTTGCAGCAGCACAAGTGAGAGGTTGCAGCCATTCTCAAAAGTGAAAATCACATTTGAGAATGGCCTCAAACATATGTAAGGAGTATGTGAAACAATAGAGCTGAGTTTGTTGCACTGATTGAGATGGTATGCGCAAAAATAATTGGAATAAGTGAAACTTGGTTGTCTGATGAGGATGTGATGTCAGGAATAAAATTAGAAGGATATATAATTTTCCAGAAGGATAGAGATGTGAAAAGAGGAGAGAGAGTATTGTTAATGATTGAAAAGGAATTGTGTTGACAAAGTGTGGAAGTTGATAGTGCATGGACAGATTTTGATTCTGTGTGGTGCGAAGTTGAAATAAACAGGTTAGTATATCTGATAGGATGCTGTTAGAGGCCAGGGAATGCAGAGAATACTGATTGTGAAATGGTTAGGCAAATTGGTTGGGCATGTAAAAAGAAAGTGATCCTGATGAGAGACTTTAATTACAGGAATATACAATGGAAGGAAGAGATAGTGTATGGGAACAAGGAGAGCAAGTTTGTGGAATTTCTGAGAGATAAGTATCTTAAGCAGCATGTGACTGAAACAACTAGAGGCTTTAATGTTTTGGATTTGGTGATAACTTCACAAGATGTAGTTATTAATGAAGTGTTGATACTGCCACAGGTTGGTGAGAGTGATCATGAGGTACTTGTTTGGAAAGTGATGAAACAAGAAAAGGT
Source organism: Typopeltis vanoorti (assembly GCF_054136105.1). Lineage (NCBI taxonomy): Eukaryota > Metazoa > Arthropoda > Arachnida > Uropygi > Thelyphonidae > Typopeltis > Typopeltis vanoorti. Next base: position 37,741,881 of record NC_143560.1, read on the forward strand.
CACTGCCAAAAATGAATCAGAGCAATAATAGGATGAGAAACCAGGAAAATCAGAAGACAAGACTTGGAAAAATTTGTATCAAGATTAGAGCAAGGCATGAACCTCAAACTGAAGAGCTATAAAATCATTAAAAGAATTACTCAAGAAACAAAGGATAATCTACAATTAGAAGGTCCCTCCACAAAAGAATGGACCAATCGCTACATCCAGCTTCTAACAATAATAATCAAATTGAAATAAAACAAGTAATAAGTCAAGAAACAAATGAATAAACAATACAGTTAAATCTTCTAATGAAAATATTGAAAAAAAAACTAAAAAATAGAAAAGCTACAGCAGAAGATGGAATAAATTCAGAATTATACAAATACAGCTCTAAGTCATTTCAATTACGATTAATTAAATTTCCAAACAGAATATGGGAAGAAGGAAACATCCCACAAGAATGGAAGACAGCAATAGTCAAACATATTCAAGAAAGGGTTGCAGAAACTACAGAGGAATATCCTTATTAAATACATGGCATAAAATATATCTGGATATAATTAAAAGTAAACGAACACCATGGGCACAGGAAATTATTGGAGAAGAACAATGCAGCTTTAAGAAAGGAAGATCCTACACAGATCCCACATTTACACTCAAACAAATTATAGAAAAAAGAATAGAATTTAACCTGCCAACATATATGGGGTTCCCAGATTATGAGAAATCATATGATCAAATCAACAGATCAAAAATTAATCAATATACTGTATGCATTGAAAGCTCCACCTCAAACCACAAAAGCAATAGCAAATATAATGGAAGAAAGCTATATTAAAATTAAAATTAATAATGAAACAACCAAAAAAATTAAAACTAATAAAGGTCTCATTCAAGGAAGTGGATTATCACCAATACTCTTCAATATAATATGGAAAAAATTTTCATATTATATTGAAATTTCAAGAGAATGGAGGGAAAAAAATCATAGGAATTAAATAGGAAATAAAGAATTAACCAGCCTTTTATATGATGATGATCAAGTTATTTTTGCTGAAAATGAAGACCAATTACAGAAAAATCTACACGTATTGAACAAAACAATGGAACAGTATGACATAAAAATCTCAATAAATAAAACGAAATCAATGGCATTTCAAGGTAAAGAAATCAAAAGATGCAAACTAGTCATCTACAACAAAGTAATAGAACAAGTAAAAAAATTTAAATATCTAGGAAATTACATAAGCCCCAATGGAGAAATCGACATTGCATATAAAAAGCAAAAATTCCTAGCAGTCATTGGAACTCTGAATAGACACTTCAGTAAACAGATGTCTAGAACAGCCCCAATAAACCTATAGAAAATAATAGCCAAACCAATTCTGAAATAGGGCAGTGAAATATGGACTTGGGAAGAATGAGATAAAAGACAAGTGGAAGCTGCAGAAATGAAGTTCCTAAGACTGCTCACAAATTATAAAAAAGAATAGACAAGATAAGAAACGAAGAAATAAGAAAATAGTCATCCATAATTAACATAACAGAAGACATCAAAAACTATAGAAAGAACTGGAAAAATCACATAGAAAGAATGAATGAGGACAGATGGCCAAATATTGCTTGGAAATATAAACCAAAGGGACACCGATCAAGAAGAAGACCCAGAAGGAGATGGGCAGAAGACTTTTTAAACCCTTGTAAACATTACAGGCAAACAATTACCTAATATAGGAAGCCAAGAAGAAGAAGTTGGGCATGAAAAAAGAAAGTGCTCCTGATGGGAGACTTTAATTACAGGAATATACAATGGAAGGAGGAGATAGTGTATGCCAACAAGGAGAGCAAGCTTGTGGAATTTCTGAGAGATAAGTATCTTAAGCAGCACATGATTGAAGCAACTAGAGGCTTTAATGTTTTGGATTTGGTGATAACTTCACAAGATGTAGTTGTTAATGAAGTGTTGATACTGCTGCAGGTTGGTGAGAGTGATCATGAGGTACTTGTTTGGGAAGTGATGAAACAAGAAAAGGTCACTACCAAAAATGGATATATGTGGAAGTATAAAGCAGGTGATTATAGGAAGCTCTGTAGTCAGTTAGCATCAGTATGTTGGGTAGATGAGCTGAGCAGAAAAGATGTTAACAATGCATGGAAAGTCACAAGGCAGTATCTGACAAAAGCAATGTTGACTGCATACCAAGAGTTAAGTGAGTAAATAGAGTAGGAGTGAAATCAAGTTTTCCACTGTGATGGAAAAGAAAATGTTATGGAGAAGGTAGAAGACAGTTGGTGGTGATCAGATCATGAAGAGTATAAGGTGCAGGCTAGAAATGTGATGAGCATGTTAAAGAAAGAAAAAGTGCAGAATGAGAGGAGAATGGTAGGTCAGGCCAAGATTAGATCATGGGAATTTTTCTGCTACATAGCAAGCAAGAGAAAGAATAATTATGGCAGATTAACATTGGTGAATAGTCATGGCAGCAGACTAACAGCTGCAAAGGATATAGTGGAATTATTGAATGAGCACCTCATCAGAGTATATCGTATTGGTGTAGATGATCCAGTGCAACATATAGAAGAGAGGCAAGTATTAGGAGAAATGGAAGTGAAAGAAACAGAGGTGTATCAGATGTTGGTTGGATTAGATATGAATAAGACTGTGGGAATGGATGACATATCACCACGTATTCTCAAGGAATGTGCAAAGCAGTTGGCTATGACCTTGACCCGGTTATTTAAAGAAAGTCTTGCAGTGGTTAGGATTCCTAAGGAGTGGAAAGAAGGCAAAATAGTACCACTCCACAAGCATAGTTCTAAGACAGAAGTCTCTAACTATAGGCCAGTTTGTATAATTACGGTAGTGGTCAAGGTGTTGGAGAGATTGGCAAGGAATAGAATACAGAATTGGGTTGATGAACATAGCATTCTTTATGATGGTCAGCATGGATTTGTAAAGGGCAGGTCCTGTTTTAGTAATTTACTTGCATTTTATGGTAAGGTGACAAGTGTGTTAGATAAGGGAGAATCATATACAGTGATATTCTTAGACTTTGCAAAAGCGTTTGATAGATTACCACATGATAAGTTGGTGTTCAAGCTGCAGAGGATGGGAATAGATAGTATATTGGTTAGAAGGATCAGAGATTAGCTCTCTGAACAATACCAGCAGGTTGTGTATGATGGAACAGTGTCTCAAAAAAGAAGAGTAACCAGTGGTGTGCCACCAGGGTTCTGTTCTTGGGCCCCTGCTGTTTAACTTCTTTGTAATTGATATATCATGTGGACTGCTGGGGATATTCAGTTATTTGCTGATGAAGCAAAGTTGGGAAGAATTATTAGTAGCACTGCTGATGTTAAATCCCTTCAGGAAGATTTGAATACTTTTTACTTGGACAAAAGAGTGGGGGTTGTAGTTTTAATATCAATAAGTGCTAGGTGGTGATTATAGGAAATTGGAGTGCAGAAGGCTGTGTACTATATAGATGGTACCATACTGCAAGAAGTGGATGAGATTAGAGATTTGGAAGTGATGGTTGACAGTATACTGCAGTTTAGAGGGCATTTTAAGATTCTATATGATTAAATATGTTGTCAGTTGAATGAAACTCCCACGATGAGTCTGTCGACTCCATGGAGGGTGTAATAATAATAATAAGGTGACTACATTGCCTCCAATTAGAGAAGGTGATCATGTGCTCTTGAGAAGTAGCAAGTAGTATAGTTCCACGTATACTACTTCAAGTAGTATATGTGGAACTATACTACTTGAAGCAGTACCATGGCAAAAAGATCTGCATGGGAAGGATGTTTACAGTGCATGGGGGGATAGTCAAGGAGTATTTGTAGGAAGCAATATTACACTGTATACCCAAGGTCAGGAGGGTAAATCTGGCAGGAATTGGATGGATGAGTGGTATCATTAAGAATGAGCTTTAAAAAAAAAATGTGTAGCATATATAAAGAGAAAGGTGACCAGGATGGTAAGAAAGACAAATTTTTTATGTGGCTAGTAGGAGGATGAATGACTATGCAAGGATACTATAATGAGTGCTGATGGTAGATAGGTAATGGAGGCAATTGTTGAGATACTGAGTGATCATTTTGCAAGGATATATCATCCAAGTGAAGATATTGTTATGACAGAGGTGACAGGGATTGATGTGAAAACAGAGGTTGAAGAATATGTAGTACTTACTATATTGCAGAATCTGAATGCAAATACAGCTGTGGAATTGAATGGGATACTCTCTTGCATTTTAAGAGAATGTGCAAGGGGACTTGTGATGCCTTTGACTAGGCTGTTTAAATCTTAGCTATGGCAAAGTCCCATTATGGGCAAACCATAATGGATGTCAGTTTAATGTGGAAGGAGAGCAAAATAATTATTTTGCATAAAGGAAGATCTAAGTCTGTGGTAGAAAATTACAGACCAATTAGAATCTCAGAAGTGGTGGTAAAAGTACTGGAAAAGTTGGTCAAAAAGAGAATTCAGGAATGGTTGGATATTCTATGAGGAGCAGTATGGCTGTGTGAAGAGTCTGTCATCCTAAGTAATCAACTAACATTTTATAATAGTCACAGCTGAATTAGATAAAGGGAATGGCTACATGATGATACTGCTGGATTTTGATTTTGCAAGTTTGACAGGATACCAAATTGAACTCTGTTACGTAAACTGCAACAAATGGAGATGGATATGAAACTGGTGATATTGATAAAAGAATGGCTGATGGATAGATACCAAAAAGGAGTATATGGATGAGCAGAATCTCGGAGAAGACAGGTGACTAGTGGTGTGCCACAGGGCTCTGTGCTTGAATCACTGCTATTTAATTTATACATAAATGATAATAGGAAATAATTTGAAGGGAGACATTGAGTTGTTTGCTAATGATGTAAAGTTAATCAAGGTGATGTAGAGAGCTTGCAGGATGATTTAAATAAGCTGATAGTATAGGCAAAACATAATGGGTGTCAGTTTAATGTGAACAACTGTAAAGTTATACAGTTTGGAATACAAAGATTACAAGATTATAAGCCTCAACACAAGTATAAAGATTACAAGCTAAGTATGACATTGAGGAAATTGTAGTAGTAGATAGCTGACGTTTAGAGGGCAAATTGCTACTTTAGCAATTTGCCCTCTAAAATTAGCTCATAGAATTACTTGGTTATTGAAGAACGCTAACAAGCAGAGATAAGGAGTTATCATTCCTCTTTATAAAGTCTTGATACGATTACTGTGCTTAGGTCTGGTCACCTGAATTTCTTGGGGATGAGGAAATGGTGGAAAGGATCCAGAGACAAGAGACCAAGATGGTGAGTGGTCTGTGAAATGCTCCCTATGAGGATAGATTGAGGGTTTGTGGATTGCAAAATTTGTTAATAGGTGAAAATGGGAGCAGGGGATATGACAGAAACACTTAAGGTACTTAAAGGCTTTTATACGATTGATTCAGGGGAAATGTTTAAGCACTTGGCTAAGGGGGCAGAACAAGAGGTCACTCCTGGAAGTTGGGTACGAGTGTAGTTAGCAAGCAGATGAGAACTAGATTTTTCACTTGGAGAGTGGTGAATGATTGGAATGAGTTGTCTGAGTCAGTTGTGAGTGCTTTGTCTGTTAATAGTTTCAAGGAGAGGTATGATAGATACATATCATACCTCTCATACCTATCTGCCCAAACCTGATTATTTGGGTCTCCCATGATGAGTCTTAATACTCCATGGAGATGCTCATGCAATAATAATTAAACTGAATAACAGCTGTAACAAATTTGATATGAAAATTAGCAATAAAAAGACAAACCTATGAAAATTGGTAGGAATACATAAAATGTCAACTGCATTCTCAATGGAGAACCTATAGAGCAAGTAGAATATTTCAGCTATTTAGGCCCATCTTTTTAGCAAAAATGGCAAATTAAACATGGAAATAGATAACAGAATAAGCACCTGAGGTGGGAAGCCAGTGGAATAAATTTATATGGAATACGAGAGAAATCCGCTAAGAAACTAAACCAGCAATATACAAGCAGGATTCAAGCTAATTTGAACCTCTGAATCTGAGAGATGAGTGAGAAATAACAAAGTAGTTGATCTAAGACTATGGATATAAGAGTTCTGAGAAAAAAAATGTGTGTGTGAACTGAGCATCAATGGGAGATTCATATAAAAAATGAAGATATTAGAAAGGAATCTGATGCTGTTAGCATTCAGGAATAGGCAAGTAGAGTGGAAGTGGTGGTATCGTCACTTAAATAGAATGGGAAGGGAAAGGTTAGTATAACAGGTGTTTGTTGCTAAGGTAGAAGCAGACTCATGAAAAAATATGAAAAAACGATCCAGGTGGATTGCTTCAGTCAGAAGTGCTCTAGAAGGCAAGAATATATAATCTGACAATATTTGAGTGTTGACAAGTGATACACTAATATGGAATAAAATTATTGATAGGAGATTAGTAATAATGTAAACTTCATGAGGAAAATGATAATGACAAAAAAGACATGCAGAACACATGCAGGCAGTAAAAACACAGTTTACAGTTGGTTTCAGATTTTAACACTGTCTATTTGCTGGGATTATTCCCGTTTTTTTTTTTTCTCACAAAATATTTGGCTTCCCTTATAGTAAGTTTCCTTTAGAGCACATATGGGCAACTTCCAGCCCTAATCTATTTCAGCAAAGTTTGTCTGATTCATGGTGGGAGAAAACATGGTGTTCTACTAACCCACATTAAGCTGACGTCATATGACTTGCACAAAACACACTATGTTTTCTCCAACCAAGGTCTCTTTCTCACTTTGACTAGCAGCGTGAATGTGAACATGTTACAATGTGTCAGTTCAGTACTTGCGTTGGTGTTGTGCTTTGTTCAGTGCCTGCATTGATGTTATGTTCTGTTTGGTGCCTGCATTGATGTTGTGTTCTGTTCAGTGCCTACGGTGTAGAAGACAGTTCTGTTTCACAGTTCTGAATATTGCTTATAAATTTGGGACAATGTCAAGGGTTATTGCAAAAAAAAAAAGAAAAGTAGATGCAGAGAATCATCAATTTCAAGACAACTGGACAGAGGATTATTATTTTATTCTGAATAAAGATTTGCCTGTATGTTTGCTGTGTAACGAATCCATATCCGTCAATAAAGAATACAACTTGAAGAGACACTTCACTTCGAGACAAAGATATATTTGAAACAGTCAACACAATCTTCGAGAGATTTGGGCTTAAATGGAGTTCACTATCTGGCATATGCACTGATGGAGCTCTGTTTCACAGTTCTGAATATTGCTTATAAATTTGGGACAATGTCAAGGGTTATTGCAAAAAAAAAAGAAAAGTAGATGCAGAGAATCATCAATTTCAAGACAACTAGACAGAGGATTATTATTTTATTCTGAATAAAGATTTGCCTGTATGTTTGCTGTGTAACGAATCCATATCCGTCAATAAAGAATACAACTTGAAGAGACACTTCACTTCGAGACAAAGATATATTTGAAACAGTCAACACAATCTTCGAGAGATTTGGGCTTAAATGGAGTTCACTATCTGGCATATGCACTGATGGAGCCCCTGCAATGGTTGGTGCACAGAAGGGATTTATTGGAATAGTTCATGAAAGAGCAATAGAATTACAGATCCATCCAGAAAATTTAACAAATTTTCACTGCATTATCCACTAACAAAATCTGTGTGCAAAATCGATTAAATTCACAAATGTTATGGAAGTTGTAGTAGCCAATATTAACTTTATTAAGTCATGTGCACTTAATCACCGCCAATTTAAGGAGTATTTAGCAGACATATTTTCGGATTATGAAGATGTGTCTTATTATTGTGAAGTGAGGTGGCTGAGTAAAGGTAAAATGTTAAAACGATTTTATGATCTGAGACAAGACATTGCAGATTTTATGGACATAAAAGGAAACACAATTAACCAAGAAAAAGATTAAGAGTGGGTGTGTGATTTAGCATTCCTTGTAGATGTCACTGGATACCTAAACGAACTGAATCTTAAATTGCAAAAACAAGGACAATTGGTTCATGAACTGCATGGACATGTCAAAGCTTTTCGTAATAAACTAAGATTGTTGGAAAGTCAGATAAGAGCTAAAAACTGTTATCATTTTCCTACTCTAGCAACTCATAAAAATATCCCTTATAATCGTTATGGAGATGAACTAAGGCACTAACAGAGCAATTTGATACAAGGGTTGCCGACTTCAAAAACAAAGGCTCCACATTCGCTATATTTGCTCGTCTGATGGATGCTGATCTAAATAATGTGCCAGAAAACTTACAGATGGAACTTATCGAGCTTCAGGCAGATTTAGTGCTAAAATCACAATTTAACAACACTGCTTTGATGGATATTTATAAATTTTATTTGGTGGAAGAAACATATACAAATTTACGTACCTTTTCAAGAAAAATCATTTGTCTTTTCGGCAGCACATATATGTGTGAACAGTTTTTTCCGAGAATGAAATACAATAAATCAAAAATTCGGACAAGAATAACGGACGAAAACCTTGAAAATTCTATGTGATTATCCTTAAGTAATATTAACGTCAATATTGATAGTCTCGTAGTTGAAGTATCACATTAAATTCTTATGTCATTCATTATATTATAAAATTTATGTAGAGCTTCATACCAAAGCATTATATTATAAATAAATGAAATATGAAGTAGCAACTTGTTTTAATTCATTTAATATTAATTTATTTTATTTAATAATTTGTTCCGGTCCTTGACTCGGAGGCAGAATGATAATTTGGCCCCTGAACTAGGAAAGGTTGCCCATGCCTGCTTTAGAGGTATAACTGTCTGCGTTCAGGCATAATGATGATACAACATGCAGTCAAGTCATTAAGATTATTTTCCTGGCAATGGCCAGAGAAATGAAATGGAAGTTACTTAAAACATTCATGATAAGAAGTGGGAATTAATTTCACAAGTTTTTTTTACAATTATTTTATTAATTTGCAATTTCACACATATTGCAATAAGTCAAAGAGAATTGGTATACAAAATAATCTGAAAATGATTCAGAAACTGAAAAAATCAAATAATCTGAGGATGGTTACTAAACTATAAAAATTATTGTTTTTAAATTTTTTGTAAATATTTTACTGACTTAAATTCAGTCATGAACTTAGGAATATGATATTATTATTATCACTAGACTGTAATGGAGTCAAGAGACTCACTACAATGTCGCACTCTCACATGCATAATACATCATACCTTGGCTTAAATATATTCTGTCTCTGCACTTACCACTTTCAGACAATGCATTTCAATCACCTACAACTCTTCATGCAAAAATCTATGCCTAATCCCGTGGCTCACACCACCCTTCTACAGATTCCAGGGTGGCCTCTGGTTCTCTCTCTCTCTCTCGTCTCCAGCCATTCCATGAAAAACCTCATCCACATTATACTGGTAATTATCCATTACCAACTTATAGTCTTGCTCATGTCCTACCCCCCCACATCCAAGGCTCTGCAATCTGTCCTCACACTCCACATTCCAGAGACCTGTAACCAACTGAGTCAATCATCATTGAATTATCCCAAACAACTCATCCTTTTGAAAGCTAGATGACCAAATATGTGTATAATAATCTGTATGCATTCTGATCAAGGCCTTTTACAATAAAACCATGACATCCTTACTCCTACATGTCATTGTTCTTTGATCATTGCCATAATCTTTTGTGATGTCTTTGCAATTTTAGCAACTGTTCCCAAAATTTCAGGTCTCCACCATCAACGACAGATCTTTCATCTTCTCAAAGATACTCCCACCAATTTTATACTCTGCATCCTGTCACTGTTTTACAAATTTTAAAACCTTACACTTTGTTATGTTTAACTGATATTCCCACACACTCACCCATTCACCAGTATGTTTAAGTGCTCTTGCAAGGCTAAAACATCTGATGTACTTCTCATAGCTTTCCCAAATTTGAATCATCTGCAAACAACTGAATATCACAATTCAAGCTCCTTCCAATGGCATTTACATGCAAATTAAACAACAATGGCCCCAAACCCAACCACTGGGGCATACCACTAGTGATTTTCATTTTTTGGGGATATCGCTTCCCCATACATTGCCTGCTGTTACCTATGAGACAGCAAATCTCCGATCCAACCTCATCTGTCCCAATTTAATTACCAGCTTGTCATGTGGCAATCAGTTGAAGGCCTCTGCAAAATCTAAAAATCTACTCTGTATGCATCCCCCTTGTCTAATTCATTTGTCACCTTATTATAATAAGTAAGCATATCGATAAAAGGTGATCTTCTTTTAGCAAACCATTGCTGTCCATCAAAGAAAATTCTGCTGCTGTCAACCCAGTTCTGAATTCTAGTCCTCACTAGCTTCTCTAACACCTTGACCACAACTCCAGACAAGCAGAATGGCCTATAATTCAATGCCTTAGTCTTATCACCACCTTTATGAAGCAGAATAATTTTGGCTTCTTTCCTCTTCTTTGGGTCAGTCTAAAACATGAATTAACCTTTTTTACCTTTTTAAATTTTTAAACATTTACCTTTTTAACATGAGTCTTAGACTCATATTAATAAGGTAAATTAAGGCTTAATTCCCTGGAACATTCCCTCAAGACATGTGGTAATATACCACCAAGTCCTATGGTCTTACTGACATCAAATTTACTCTCCTGCTCACTCACCAATTTTTCTTCCTTCCTTTCCACTGCTCTTAAGTTCTGCATTATGTTACATTCATAAGAATGGAATACTTTAATGAACTGCTCATTTAACACCTCTACTATTTTAGTGTTTATCTTGTTAATGATGTTTGTCATTATCTTCTATTCATTTTGCCTATTCATTTCCTTCTCACCACCTTCTACATTAGCAGGCCTATAGCAACACCCTACTAAACATTTCATTCTGTCCACTGCACTTCACACCATACAGCTTCAAAATCAGTGTCACTATTTGCTCCTTGCATCTCCACCCTAGATGGACACAATTCCTCTGCCATCATCAACTTATCCTTTCTGTTTGTCTTCATGAAAGACTACATATACCCTCATCACTATTCCTGTCAGAATGTCATCCTCCTTCTGGTCTCACTTATTCCAACAATTTTTGGACAAATTAATTCTATCAATGCTTCAATTTCATTTCTTTTATTCCAAATGTTTATCTGAATTTACCCAAAGTGACAATAAAACTTAGTTACATTAACTGAAAATAAAAGACAATGTCTCTGCATTGCTAATGAAAATTTAAGCATCTTTCTTAATTGTAAATGAGTGACTGATAACTACTAATTGTCATGTTATATATAGTATTACACTAGCATTTTAAAAAAAAAATTAGAAAAGCAAATAAAGAGAAAGCAAAGTAATACATATACAAATGTCAAAATATCAATAAATATTCCTGATAATATAAAATGATATTTGGAATACTTGCATTGCAGCATTAAGGTTCTTTGAACATAATAATACAATTCTGGATGTGAATATTCAATATCAGCATACCAGTGAAACAAAACCCATCTGACAAAATTTGTTAATAAGTAATTTATAACTTACATTTTAAGAAAATGCTTAATAGGTAATTTATAACTTATCATCATCAAATTCCTGCCATGTACCTTCAAGGGGTGTACAGGATATGACAGTACTACATGAAAAAATTACATCATTACTAACTTCCTATCTACAATTTTCCTCCAAATCAGTCTGTTACTTGTCAAGACTCCAACATTATCAGATCTTATATTTCTATCGTCTAAGGCACTTTGTACCATATCAATCCACCTATATCTTGGTCTTCCTCTGAGTCATTTTCCTGCCAACCTGGCAGAGAACACTTGTTTTGCTATTCTTTCCTCTCCCATTCTATTTAAGTGACCATACCACCTGAGATTAGCTCTGCTAACGCATTCCTGGATGCTGACAATGTCAAGTTCTTTCCTAATATCCTAGTTTTTAATATGATATTGCCATTGATGCCATCTGTTCACGCCTCTAATCTTTCTCAGGACTCTCATATCTGCGGTCTCTAGTCTTTGGTCAAGTGTTTTACTTCTGACCCAGCTCTCAGATCCATAAGTTAAAAACTGGTTTGAACACTGTCTTGTATACAGCTAATTTAGTGTTCCGACTAATTTCTCTCTTATTCCATATGAATTTATTCAATTGATTTCCCACCATACCAGCTTTGCTGATTCTGTTGTCTATTTCTATATTTAATTTACCATCTTCACTAAAAATCGTGCCTAAGTAGCTGAAATGTTTTACTTGTTCCACAGGTTCTCCATTCACAACACAGTTGACATTTTCAATGATTCTGCCTATTTTCATTGTCTTTGTCTTTTTATTGCTGACCTTCATACCATATCTATTACAACTTAGTCAGAGAAGTATAACATCATCCACATAAAGCAAAGAGCTGACATTAACATCTTCAATTTTGATATCAGGTTTAATACCACTTTCCTTCATAATGTGATCCATATAGATAATGAATAACAGAGGGGATAATGTACATCCTTGTCTCACATCAAATTTAACATTAAACCATCTTCCTGTACTTCCTTCAATTCTAACTGCTGACTTACAACTCAAATAAAGACTAAGTATTGCTTGATATAATGCCCCATTGACACCATATAACTGCAGCGTATTGAATAGCTTCTCTCTTGGCACCTTGTCATATGCTTTTCCAAATCGACAAAACTTAAATACAGATCTTTGTTATATTCCCATGCTTTCTCGACTATTTGTCGTAAAGTGAAGATCTGATCCTGACAGCCTCTATTTGGCTTGAATTAAGCTTGTTCTTCACCAAGCTTTTCTTCCACAATTTTTCTCAACCGTTTCTCAAGTATACTTGCACAGATCTTGCCAGGAACACTCAGTAGGGAAATACCTCTGTAATTCTCACAATCAGTTTTATTTCCCTTTTTATATATGGGTACTCTGAGAGCTCTACTCCAATCATCGGGAATTCGTCCCTCTGTCCAGGCTTTCTGAACTATGCATTGCAGCCACTGTAAGACTTTTATACCACCATACTTCAGCATTTCTGGTCGAATATCATCTACTCCTGCTGCCTTTCCACATTTCAAGCCTTTGATGGCTTTTTCTACTTCAAATATGGATATGTATTCCTGACTACATGCCTGGTCAGTGTTTTTTATCACTGTGCTGTCATCACTGCTTGTTTCATTTAGCAATTTTTCGAAGTAATTACTCCATACTTCAAGGATATCTTTGTCTCCTGTTTTCATGTCACCTTTATCATCTCTAACTCCTTTTACAGCACTCTTTCCTCCATTCCTAAGCTTCTTCAACAACCTCCAGAATATTTTGCCACCTTCTTGATATTTATTTTCTATATTCTTGCCAAAGTCCACCCATGACTTTTGTTTAGCTAGTTTTACACACTGTTTAGCTTTCTTACATTTGTCTCTGTATTCTGTAACAGTAAAAGCTGACTTATTTGCCAGGAACTTTTGATATGCTTTCTTCTTTTCCTTCACTGCCTCTTTAACTTCCTGTGTCCACCAGGGAGTTCTGATTTTTTTATCCTTGCACACAACCTCACCACATGCCTTTCTGGCAGAATCAATCAATGTTTTCTTCAGAGTTTGCCACTGAATCTCCAAGGTTTGATTCCTGTTCTCAAACTCTTTCATTTTCTTTTCAATAATCTTTCTGTATTTTAGTCTACAGTTCACATCTGAGAGCTGCTCAACTTTTATTCGCTTTAAAACTTTCTTACATGTTATTCTTTTCAATATGAAATTCAATTTTATCCTGCTCAAGACTAAATAATGATCACTTCCAATTTCAAATCCTCTGTACACTCTGGTGTCCTCCACCAGAGAGAAAACATCACTATCAACAATAACATAGTCAATGAGACTTTTCTTATTCCTAACCTCTTCTCTCCATGTGAATTTGTGCACATTTTTATGTTGGAACATGGTGTTAGTAATAACCAGTCCATGTCCTGAGCAGAAATCCAACAGATATTTGCCATTATTATTAGCTTTGCTCTTTTCTCCAAATTTTCCCAAAATATTTTTGTATGTCTCACAATCATTTCCTACTCTGCTATTTAGATCCCCAACAAGGACCAACTTTTCCTTTTTCATTGTGTCAGTTGCTTTTTCTGAAGCGTCAAAAAATTCCTCCACTTCTACCTTAGTAGAACCTTCTGTGGGACCATAGGCACAAATAAGTCCCATTGTCCAGTTCCCCATTCTCATATTTGCTCACATTACTCTACTTGAGACTGACTGCCATTCAAGAAGATTAGCCTCGTATTTTGTGTTGAATACTATGGCTACTCCTTCTTTTCCTTGATTGTCATTGCCTAATATAACATTTTGTATTTATTGCTCAGAAAGATCTCACCAGTTTTGGTCTTTTTTGTTTCAGTCACCCCTATTATGTCTGGTACTTATCTAATTCCTCAGCTAGCCATTTCTTTGCCATTCAGGCTTCTTATGTTGATAGTACCGATCTTTAACTCTGGTGATGTTGAGTTGGGGTTAGTTTTCAGATTTGTTCCAGTAGCTGACTTTTCGCTGTTCGCCCTGGTTCCCTGGCGAAAACAACGGGGCTTTACCCACTTTGTTTAACCGGGCGACGCCCCAGCCGGCATGAAATTTTGTCATGTTCTACCATCATTTTTTATTTTGGTTTAACCAATAAGAATACAATTTGGTCGGCTAAATCCCAAATTGCCAGCCCATCCTCGTTCGTTCAGTATCAAAGTAGATACCCAACAGGGTGCACCACGAGAAGGTGAGGATTGGACATTAGGTCAGAAGCCCTGGTTGGCTCTTTGCATTCCTTTAAAGGCTATGTGGAGGTCTCCTCTGTGTTATACAGCTTTGACCCTTACACACCCCTTTGTAACTAACTTATATATATATATATATATATATATATATATATATTAGGGTTACCAAGTAATTTTATAAACTTAGTTATTTTACTCCTAATCCCAAGTAAGCAGCAAACAGTTAAGTTTGCACCTGAAACGTAGTTAAAGTCTAAAGGTGGTGCAACACCAGGGCAACTCATTGTAAAGATGGGTAAAGTTCTGATCACTATTCTTAGTATTTTCCATAATGTAAAGCACATCTCACTAAGAGATGTATACTGCAATACATTATGGGTGGGGTCACTACCCAGACTGGTTTCAACCTTTTTTGAGGTCTCCTCAGTGAGTAGCTAGACCCTAAATACCAAGGTTTTAGTAATACAGAGCTTTGCCCACCTTTACAATGAGTTGCCCTGGTGTTGCACCACCTTTAGACTTGAACTACGTTTCAGGTGCAAACTTAACTGTTTGCTTACTTGGGATTAGGAGTAAAATAACCAATTTAATAAAATTACTTGGTAACCCTAATATACATTATTCCCAAGGTAAAAAAAAAATTATATATATATAAAAGATGCAGAATACACACATTAATGCTAAAATAAAATATTCATAAAATCACTTACCATGTAAGAGTATTCCTGAAGGCAACAAAAACCACCAATGCAGTACCCAAAATAAAGAGTGTGCTCTTTAAGGAAGAAATCAGTTGTGCTTTTGGCGTCTGTGGATCTTCCAAAGGTGATGGAGAGGGACATGTTAGCTTTCTATCAACCATCTTTTTTCTTGCTAATAAAATAAAATCAATGTATAATTTTTATCCATGTCTATAAATTCACCTGATAGTAATTATTATTCAATTAGCAATTTCTCATTTATCTTCAACAAAACATATTATCACTACTTGTTTGTTATTCTGGTAGAAAGACTTATACATTGGCAATTCATAACTGTGCTTTTTCAGGAAATTAATTAATTACAATAACTTCAATTAATATTTCTGATATTTTGGCTAGGTCAAATTGCCATCATGAGGAACACAGCACAATATAATATCTGCATGCAGGCACTAATACCAGATAAATGAGGCTGAAGCAAGGCAAGGCAAGGCAACCAAAGTTGTACTTAAAGTCCTAAGCGTGCCCCTAGTGGTTTTGGCTGTTGAGCTGAAGATGATTGCTTCCTAAATTTGGTACAGTTTCATGCACCCAAATTTGTTGAGTCTCTGGTTTGGGAAGTTTTGGAAAGTTTCTTGAGGCTGATTCCAGGAATAGCTTCTCATATTTGTATTTGCTGCAGTGGCCTTCTTCCAGTGTATCCTGTGGTGGGTCCAATGCATGGCCAGAGAGTCCAGAATGGCTGTAGTGGTGGAACCAGATGTAGCCCATGTGTTCAGAAATCTGATGCTGACTGTTCTGCCTCCAGCCATAGTAGGAGAGTTTGTAACTACAAGGAACCTGGTAAACACCTGACAGGTCTAGGGAGTGTGGTGTCGGTATTTGGTAGAGCATATAAGGGATGCCAATTTCTTATATGGTCTGTAAGTGGTTGTAAGGTTGTATTTCTATTTAGGATTTTTTTATTTAAATGTTGCTCCAGATATATGGATTGGTGATAGATATTGCATAGAGTCTGTTCTGGACAAGGGGAAGGGGTGGTGCAGTTATTGGGTTTTAATATTTTTTGGATTTGGTGGGGATTACAACCATTGGCTAAGGAAGTGCAGAATGTGGTCAAGTTCAGTAGGAAGGGCACTATTATCATAAGAGATTAATTTTGCCATGTTATATAGGGCTTTTATAATCTCATATTCTGCCAGCAAAGGTTGGTCGATTGGTAGAGCCTCTGCTACTAATGGCTCACAAAAAAAGTTAAGCAAGTTTGAGTGTGGTTAGTAGTTGAAAGGGATTCAATCGTTCGAAGCTGTTGTTGGCACACTCTCCCGTTTCATTAGTTAGATCTTTAAGGATTTTATGTGTTAGGTCTTTTAAGCATACAGTCTTTAATTTTTTTTTTTACAAAATTTTTTACAAAATCCCATCTGTTTCTGTTTATTCTCCTGCATGCTGCTTTTGCTATTGCTCTTTTTCTGCTGTATTCGATTTTTGATTCTACTATCTTCAGGTTAGGCCAATTTTTATACACTTTTTTTCTTTTCTTCAATAATGCATTTAATTTCATCATTCCAGTCCCTAAGGCCTCTTTTTCTTTGTTCCTAAACTTTCTTTTGCTGCTTTCATCATTATGATTTTTAGGTTTGTCCATTCTTCTTCTATGTTCTGATTTTCTTTTATATTTATCATCCAGTTCTTTATTACTTTTTGGTACAAATCTTTAATGCTATTGTTGTGTAGAAGTCTAACATTGAAGGATTCAAAATTTCTATTTTCCTTGTCTTTTTTTTTTGTTGTTGTTTTTCACCTTGGCTGCCATTTTATTTTTCCAATTAAGAGGTAATGATCTATTCCATTTCAGATCCTCTGTATACTCTTGTATCTATTATCATTTCTGAACTTTTGATATTGCTAATCATGTAATCAATAATGCTTCTTGTGTCTCTAGCTTCCCAGGTGAATCTATGGATGTCTTTATGTTTAAAGAAAGTGTTCATTATTTTAAAGTTATTGCTTATGGTAAAATCTCTTAATCTATTTCCACTCCTATTACAGTTAAGTTCTCTTATAGGTCCTATGTTCATGCCAATTCTTGCATTAAGATCGCCTTTTACCAAGATGTGATCCTTAGGATTGAGCTTCTTTAAAATCTTTTGCAGTTATGTGTAAAAGTTTTCTGAGTCCTCCTTTTTCCTTCTTCAGGTGCATAAGTTCCAATTACTGTCAAATAGCTGCTGTATATGTTGAATTTTTTCTTGACAATTATTCATAAGACTATAACACTTTTTTATAAAATCTTTATCAAGTAGCTTTATTTTTATCCTCCTACATGTTTCGCCAATCTGTTTCTATTGGCATCCTTTCATAACAATTACGTCATGAGTCATCACGAATAAATCACGTTAACGAGACACGCACATTGTCACGCACAATACCAATTTTTGTATGATTTAGAACCATCGGTTATAACCTAGTCTGTAACCTTCATTTTGTGCTTGCTGATTTGTATTCCCTGAGGATGCCAATAGAAACAGATTGGCGAAACATGTAGGAGGATAAAAATAAAGCTACTTGATAAAGATTTTATAAAAAAGTGTTATAGTCTAGCTGCTGTATACTTTAATTCTCATTTCTATTATTCTATTGCTCAAAGCTGTAATGGATCATATTGTTTCTAAGAGATTTATGTAAAAAGATCATTACAACAAATTTAGCTCTCTCTTCTGCTTTTACCAAACTGTGTATAGAGATATAGGAAGTTTATTTTGCACTTGATTAGACTATAATAAATTTAGTTTAATCCTCTATCCAAGTGGAAGCAAACAAAGTTTGCACCTGAAAATATCTTCAGGACTGAGGTAAGGTGGTACATCCCTTGGCAACTCGTAGCAAAGGTGGACCAAGCTCTCATCACTCCTTGTCTCAGTATCTCCCATAATGCAAAGCACATCTCCTTACGGACATGTATACTGCTATGCATTAAGGGAAGGGCCTCTACCTAGATCGGTTTCGACCTTTATTGAGGTCTCTTCAGTGGGAGGCAGACCCAGAGTGGTGATACTAAGCCAGAAACAATGGAGAGATCCACTGACGAGACCTCAATAAAGGTCGAAACCGGTCTGGGTAGTGGCCCTTCCCTTAATGCACAGCAGTATACATGTCCGCAAGGAGATGTGCTTTGCATTATGGGAGATACTGAGACAAGGAGTGATGAGAGCTTGATCCACCTTTGCTACGAGTTGCCAAGGGATGTACCACCTTACCTCAGTCCTGAAGATATTTTCAGGTGCAAACTTTGTTTGCTTACACTTGGATAAAAGATTAAACTAAATTTATTATAATATATAGAGATATGTTTAGTTTCATCTGTTCCTCTCAGCTTTTTTTTTTAGATTCTGTAATTATTCTAAACTTATTTATCTATATTTTATCTTATTTTATTCTAAGCTACCTATATATTATCATCCTTACCATCCTTAATATAAACATGACATTTTATCAAATGTTTTTGAAAATAAAGGCCATGTTTATATTCAGTAAATATGAAGCAATGCATTTTTTATTATAACCAAATTAATTTCATTCTCACTCCTTCTCTCCTCTTGCAGTGTCAAGGATTTTCTACATTTAACTGCTACTGTATCAAGGATAAAGTGGTTAGCCTTATGCTTCCCGGTATGTCTTATGCTTGTAGATGCCTATGTTCAAGGGCCGGTTTGTCTGTTTTGGGAGACAAAAAAAAACAGAGTTTCTGGGTGAAAAAAAATATCCTACCACTGTATGAGATTGGCAAACTTAACTTTAGTTGGACGAGACCAGATAATGGTAATCAAACCCAGGTCTTTCCGACCAAAGGGCTTTGTCTATACTGACTGAGCTATGGAGGCTCAAAATTAATTTCATTATAGAATTAATCACTGTTAAAATATTTCTCTTTCCTATATGCTATTTTTAAATATAGAAGCAGTTCAACTTTGCATTATTAACTTAATATGACTAAAATTTCAAATTATTTGCACCCATAAGAGCTCCAATATTAAATTTTTTTTAGCAGAAATTTCTCAGAATTATATTCTCATTATTTAATTTTTGATGGCTATCTTACATTTTGATTTCTGCAGAAGACAAAATATGGTTTGATTGGACAATATGTTTTTTTTTGACAATAGGAACCTTCAACTTTAAATCATTCTTTTAAACTAATATTTTCTTCATTTATAGTTCCAAATTTTTTTAGTTGCTTATATATGGTAAAAAAACTGTTCTCTCTCTATGAATCTAAGAGCTACCTCTCGGAAGTTTAAACTTATCAATTCTGAGAACAAAACTGTTTCCAACAGATAACAGCATGGGAAAAGCATCATCTTGCATACTGCGCCTTTACCATGAGTTGCCCCAATCCTTTATTCACGTGTAAGCAAACAAAGTTTGCACCTGAAGTATTTTCAGGACTGGGGCAACTCATGGTAAAGGTGGTATGACTTCACATCCCTTGCCTAGTATCCCATAATGCTAAGCACATCTCCTTGCAAACATGTATAATGCTATGCATTATGGGAAGGGTCACTACAGTTTCAACCTCTATTGAGGTCTCATCAGTGGGAGCCAGACCCAGAGTGATACCAAGGTTGGAGTAATGCAGAAGTCATATTTTCATATATGAGTTGCCAAAAGGTGTTACACCTTATTATTATAATACTCTGGATTAGAGATGGATAGTTGTTGAAAGTGTTACCACTTGGTTATACTATAAATTAAAGATAACAAGAAATTAAATACTTGGTTTAATCCTTTATCCAAGTGAAAGCAAACACAGTTTGCGTCGGAAGTATTTTCAGGACTGGGGCAACTCATAGCAAAGGTGGTATTGACTTCACATCACTTGCCTTAGTGATGTGATGATTCCACACCATCCTTGCAGACATGTATAATGCTATGCATTATGGGAAGGGTCACTACCCAGACCGATTTCAATCTTTCTTGAGGTCTCATCAGTGGGAACCAGACCCAGCGGTGATACCAAGGTTGAAGTGATACAGAAGTCATATTTTCATATACGAGTTGCCAAAAGGAGTCACACCTTATTATTATAATACTCTGGATTAGAGATAGTGTTGGAAGTTTTTCCACTTGGTTATACCATAAATTAAAGATACTGATGAGACCTCAATAAAGGTCAAATGTACCTCCTTACCATCGGTATTGATTAAAATCATTCTGCCATATACATTCTTTCTTTTACTAGTGAAATTCAACATTAATTCAAAATGGCTAGAAACTTGGAAAGAAAAACTGTCACCATGGTATCTGCACAGAGAGCCCACTTGTGTAGGCTGTCTGTACAGATACCACGTCCTGTGTATATCCTTCCCAACCAAAATCCAAAAGTTTAAATAGGATATGCACAGGGCATGGTATCTGCACAGACAGCCTACACAAGTGGGGAAGATCACTACACCCCAATGTGACTGGGACAATAAACCAAACCATCTGACACACCTGGGTAACCTGAGAGACTTTTTTTTGAGGCAGATCCTTCAGCTCTTGAATGGCTAGCTGAACTTGACTTAATATTTTAGTGACTTTTTTACCTGTTATTTGTATATGTACACTACCTGTCTCATTTATATTATCTGCACAGACATGTATTTATATATTTTGATGTCATGTGTCTTTTTCTTTATTATTCCATACACTAAATAAATAAATAAATTTCTTTTACTCACAGCGTATCGAAAGAATTGTTTGGGATTCTCTTCAGCCTGCATTGGTAACTTCCTTTCATAATCTGCTTTTGCTGGAAGTTTATTTTGCACTTGGTTAGACTATAATAAATTTAGTTTAATCCTTTATCCAAGTGTAAGCAAACAAAATTTGCACCTGAAAATATCTTCATGACTGAGGTAAGGTGGTACATCCCTTGGCAACTCGTAGCAAAAGTGGACCAAGCTCTCATCACTCCTTGTCTCAGTATCTCCCTGCAGACATATATACTGCTATGCATTAAGGGAAGGGCCACTACCCAGACCGGTTTCGACCTTTATTGAGGTCTCGTCAGTGGGAGGCAGACCCAGAGTGGTGATACTAAGGCAGAAGCAATGGAGAGGTCATATTTACCTATACTGGTTGCCAACTGGTGTACCACCTTATTATTAAATTACTCTGGATTTAGAGAAAGATGTTGAAAGTTTATTTTGCACTTGGTTAGACTATAATAAATTTAGTTTAATCCTTTATCCAAGTGTAAGCTTGGATATTTTCAGGCGCAAACTTTGTTTGCTTACACTTGGATAAAGGATTAAACTAAATTTATTATAATCTACTTTTGCCTTTCTTACCACACTAGTTACCCTTCTGGCCTATGCCTTATACTGTTCATGTGCCTGGAGGTTACCTTTCTCCTGAAATTCCCTCTACAATTGTTTCTTTCTTTTTTTTTGTAGCTCCAGCTTAATGATGATATTCATCAAATTATTCTTGATTTACTCTTCTGACTCTAGGTATGCAGTCTGCCATTACCCCCCTCAAACACTCCTTTACCACTTCCCATGCACTATCAACATCTAGACCTTGCAGTTTTACATGCCACGGCACCAATCCAACAATCTCCTAAGCTCGTTATACTTACCAACCCTGTAATTCCACATATACCTTGTCTTAATTGAAAATTCCACATTTAGCCACCTCCCAGGTTAAGACTATATATGATCACTCTCACCAATTGGTGGCAACGTGGTCATATTTGTTATAGACAAATTCTCAGATGCAATTACTAGATCAGGCACTCTCGAATTTTTAGTATATTCAATCACATGCTATGTCAGGTAATTATCCCTTAGTAACTGCATAAATTCCATTTCCTTCCTCCTATGACTTTCCTTATACTAGACTATTAATACAGAGAGAGAAATACAAAGGAACTATTTACTGTAATTTAAATAATTAACTGATAAAACATATACTGCTTTTCTCTTCTACAAAAATGGGACAGACAATCATATTGGTATTTTTAGGGCAGTGATGATTATTTATGGAATAACTAAATTATTTTAAACACTGTTCACAGTATTTTGTCAAAGTGAATCTGGCATTATGAGAGACAAATACACAAGTACGAATCATGCATACAGATTCTATCATCATCATCATCAGTTGCATCAGTCTTGGGACTGGTAGCTCAGCAGCAATTTCCTCCATTCCGCTCTGCCATTGGCTTTCTTCTTAACCTCCTGGTAACTCCTCAAACCCATGCTTTCTATATATAGATAAGTAAAACTCATGTGAGGAAGCAAAACCTATAGTATAAAGGAAGCCCCTACCTTCAGAAGCCAAGGGTAATCCAATTATAGCCACTGGATAGTATCCAGTAAGATTGTGAACTTTGCTTCATTTTACTTTGCTTGCAAGTGACTATATATTATGATTTTTTTTTATTAAGTAATAGCAATATCTATGTACTTGTGTATTGTTCTCTGATGTGAGTTTGGCAATACATTGAAAGTAGTAATTAAAAAAATTTGGCTATTATATCTTATATGCTGTCACCAATCCCTAAAAATCCCAAATGATTAATAAATAAATGTAAGATATAGAAATGAATTAATCAATTAAAAAGAGGGGTGATATCAAAACCGGCAATCTTGTCTGGATGTGGACTAAGTCTCCTTAAGCAAGAGAATACAAACTAAGTAATTTGTTGTTTAAAATTAATTTTAAATTTTGCAAAACTGTTATAAACAAAGTTATTCAAAGAATATACTTTGTTCATTTTTTTAAAGTTATTTTTGATTTGAATAATGAGAAGTGATAAAACAGATGATACTGTTTATAGGCAAGTGTTAATAATACAAGAGTTTACCATACACCAGTGAATAAAAAGTAACAAAAATTAACACATGCTTATATGTGGACTTCCAAGAATTCATCAGTTTAGACTTCTTGTCAATTTTGCTGAAACTAATATAAACATGGATATTTCAAGGAATTTGCCAGAAACAATAAAATACATATAAAAAAAGGAATTATTGATAAAGCACCTACCAACTAAAACACAATACATTAACTAGTGGTCTCTATCATTTTTATCCCCCCCCATACATAATTATGCATATGCCATAATGACAAAAATCAACTTACAGTAATTCTGCAACCCCAACTGGAGTCGCATTTTTAGTGAATTCATGTCTGTGATAGAGATGAAACACAAAAACCTAAGAACTAAGAATGTAGCCAAGTATATATATATACATATATATACTGATTAAGAGTGAAATATCACAGGAATGTTAAAAACAAAACACTCTTTTTATCAGTTAATAAAGATATAAAAATATGATTTACTGATAATACAGGATGCTTTGCTGATAGCCAGCTGCCTATGACTGTATACAATAACTCCTAAGCATATTTAAAATGCTGTGGCTATTCAGTCATTTGTCCTTGAAACCAAAAGTATATTGCTTAACATTTCCAGTTCTGTGAATGACGTATCATTATGACTTAAGAGGAAACCAGGTAGCTAAAATACTTTCTGCAAGTCAGAAAGCAAAGTTTTAAATTATGAAATATGTAATGTTAACCATGATATTTTATTTGAATAATAAATTCAGAAAAAATATTTACTAAAGGAACAGAGAAGAAAGCTATCAAATGATACCTTTGGTAATGTAGCACTGATAATATAAACTAATCTTCAATTTATTTTATTTTATTATTTTAAAAGGAAAACAAGATAATAATATAAGCTCCCATTTAAAGACCTAATGGCATAGTAATGTAATACAGTTTCAGAAAAAATAGAAAATGTTATTTTATTATTTTGAAAGACTTGGATTTTTTTTTTTTTTTTACCCCTGTCTAAGGTAGGGTGAAAATAATAATAATCTAATTTAAGAACATAAATTAAGGGAAAAATCACTCTCAAAATCATATAAGCACACATAATCAAGGGGGATATAGGATAATTAAAACAATGAAAACATGTCAGATATTAGTATTAAAAAAGTTTGTGATAAAAAAAATCAAAAAGTTTCTTGCAAAAAGGATTATTATGTTATTTTTGAGAGTTTTACAATTCTCTAATGAAGTATTTTTGCCCTCCTAAATCAGGTATGTGGTTTATGAACTCTCAAGAATTTCAACATAACTACAAGTCTTAGTTTATTGTATTTTTTGTTCTATAATTTAACCTAATCTTTCTTTTCTATCCTCAGAACATGCTAATTATAACAATCCATCTATAACTTAGTCTCTCACTTTTTATCTCTGCCATTTTTTTTTTGTTTCAAATACCTATTTATTAATTTTTCACCTCCCATCCTGGTTAAGTGACAATACTGCCTTAGATTATATATGTATATGCACTGTTGAGTAATATCATGGAAGTTTTTTTCAATTCTTTTTTTTTTTTTTTTTTTAATATTTCCTACTGATACCATTTAAACACATATTCCATAAATTTTGAACAGAAGGATCTTGACCATTGTAATTCATGTAAATTTCGACATATTTTCCATAAGACATTTGGGATTAGATTATTTCCAACTCTAACATTAAGATTGCTTGCTATTAATATACAGTCATTTTTATTACATTTATTTAACTATTTCTGTAGTTCCTCATAAATTGTTCAGAATCCTGTTTCCTATCTTCTTCAGAGGCATATACTCCTATGACATTTAAGTAGCTACCATTTGTTTTAAATTTAACTGTTATAATTCGATCATTTACAAAATTGTACTTTCTTATTCAATTTTTCCATTTATTATCAATTAAAATGGCCACACCATGATATCCTGGTCCTCCAGGTTGGGGGTTTTGCATGAGCCTAGTTAACTTACCAAGTAAAACATTTTTACAACTCAGATGCTTGAACTGAATAGAAGGTATATGAGGAATTAAGCTTGATATTAATCAAGGAACTTTCAAATGCTGGTTATGAAAATAATTTGAAGAATCATAAATTGCATACTTCATCATTATGATATGAAAGAACAATTTTAATTGTGAATGGATTTTATAGCATTTATATAGAGGTGATTATACATGAGTGTAGAGTGAGAAAATAAGACCATCCTTGGAAGTTGCATGAAAGCAAATAGATGAAAAAAGTGAGTAAAAAATAAGATTTTTTAGATAGAGAGTGGTGGGCAAGCAGAATACATTGCTGGAATGTGAATTCCAGTAAATAGGAGTGAATAAAAGGAATGTGAATAAGGTTTATTATAACAAATTATCAATATCCAACCATTTAGCCCTGCATTCATCTAATAAAATGTAGTCTAAATTACATTGCCTAAAATTTACGAAATGGTCT
Organism: Typopeltis vanoorti; assembly: GCF_054136105.1. Classification (NCBI taxonomy): domain Eukaryota; kingdom Metazoa; phylum Arthropoda; class Arachnida; order Uropygi; family Thelyphonidae; genus Typopeltis; species Typopeltis vanoorti. The sequence goes on from NC_143560.1 coordinate 37,767,689, forward strand.
GTGTAGGATATTTCTACAGAATAAATAATCAGTAGCCAGCCTGTACTTTATAATTAATTTATAGTTCACTTACATGATGTTAGACTTAATATGTGCATCCACATTGTCATTAGTGTTCAAACTGCTGAGGTTTGTAATATGTTTATGAAAACTATTCTAGGTGTAGTCCAGCTGGCTAGTCACATATATAACAGGATTTTATTCCTTTCTTTATTCTCAGAAAAATATTATTAAAAGAGAATTTCTGCTAATTTAAACTAGTGTTACTGGAAGATGGTAAGTAACTTGAATGCACTGCTAGTTAAAAATGAAGTTATCATATGATAGGTATGCTGAAGGTTGAGAGAGACCATTTATGATGAGCCAATAGGAATTTGTTAATAGCAAATCATAGTAATAATAATAATCTCATAAATATATCTTATATGTAAAGAAAAAAAAAAGTACTACAGAAGCAACAAGCTGATTGCAATTTAGATAGGTTGTTACATTATTTAAATTTGGAAAAAAAAAACAAAAAAAAACTAAGCTATTTTGGATATGGAGTGGTCTCTTTGCAACAATTAGCCTTAAAAGAGTTAAAACCAAGTGAGGTTTATATTAAAGCATATTAATTTATATACCCGTGTAAAATTTTTTGGAAGTAAATATAGTAACAACTTGATTTGATCACAGCCGAAGTGGTATACAATTAAAAGTGATAAGCACAAGATACTAACAACTGAGTGTAAAACATTCAGATAAACGAAAAACATAAAAACCAATAACAAAAAATACCAAAAAGATGAATTATGTAAATTTTTAATTTTGAAAGAACTGAGAATAAAGAAAAGGAATAAAAACCTATTATATATATGGTAAGCCAGCAACATACATGACAGGTGCTGGCCATTTTGCTAAAACATCATCAGTTAAGTTTTTGGCCATCCACTTCTGATGATGCTTTAACGAAATGGACAACTAAGGCAAAAAAATAGAGAAGAGTGGCAGAAGCTTCTGAGGAAGGCTAGGATTCTCAAAGGATTATTAAGTCAATGATGATAATGATGAATGTTTATATGCTGATTATTGCTTATGTTGATGTTTAGTGGAAGAAAACAATTTCAAAGATACCGTAACTGACTAAATTCAGCTAATTAGATTATTATGCTAATATTTCACCTTGGTCACCAAGGCCTGTTCCATGGCACAAATAACATACTAAGGCACACCAACAGAAAGGGAAACACAGACTGGTGTCATCCATCGCTGCACTGATGGATGTTGAAGGCCTCAATATAATGGCCTCCCAGACTTTTGGTGAAGTGAGACAGCTGAAGTTCTTAAGAAATGAAGTTGCAGTGCTGTGGAAAATTTATCTCATAGATTTATTGCTTCTGTATAAAGAAGAAGTCCCCCCCCTCCCACACACACACTGCATCTGGTGATCTGTATCCATGGCATAGTCTGCTACTCCAGAATAACTGTAATGAAGATAACACAGTCAGTATGAATTTTCCAGACCGATTTTTGCTATTCTTCTAGTTTATCCTCCTCTGGGATATTGCTCCCCCCATACATAACTTGCTGATATCTATAAGATAGCCAATATCCAATCCAATGCACTAATCTAATATCCAATCCCATCTGCTCTAGTCTATCAACTTATCATGTGATAATCTATCAAAAGCCTTTGCAAAATCTTAAGTATACCTGTGTATCCAATGTCCAATGCAGCTGTCATCTTATTGTAATACGTAAATAGATTACAAACATGACCTCTTTAGCAAATCTGTGCTGCCCATCAAACATAATACCACTGTTGTCAACCCAATTCTGGATTCAGGTTCCCACTTACCTCTTAAATACTTGAACCACCTGACACACAGATTGGACTATAATTTGATACTTCAGTTCTGTCTTCTCTCTTATGAAGCTGTAAAATCTTGGCTTCTTTCCACTCTTATCAAACTCCTATTAAAAAGGATGCCAAGGCAGATGTCAGCTCCCTGGCACATTCTCTGAAAACACATGGTTGGTTATATATCAACAAATCCCACAGCTTACTAACATCTAGCTTACTCCATTCAACATATACCTCATGCTCACTCATAGTTATCTCTGCTCCTCCTCACCCACTGCTCTCAAACTCTCCATGATGTCACATTCACAAGGATGAAAGACTTTTATGAACTGCTCATTAAAAAATCTCAACTATATCAGCAATTATCCTTATACCATTTTCTCCAATTAATGTCATCATACCATAATTCTTTTTTTTTTTTTGGCTTCATTAGCTAACTGCTGCTTATACTGTACTCCTTATGGAATTGATTATTACCACTGATCTTATGTTGCCTCCATAATGCATTCTTTTTCTGTGTTGCATCTGAATCTCTTCATTCATCCCTTTCACATCTACCTTATTTAACCTTCTAACTTTTGGAATGCAGTTAGACATTGCTTCTACTAGATAGTTCTTGAATATCACCCAAACAGCACTGATCTCCTTTCCACTGAACTTCTCATTTCATGCTACAGTTGCAAGCTGTTTCCTGAGCTTCTCATAATTACCAGCCTTTTAGTTCCACATATAACCCTTTCCTCAAAGAAGTCCTCACATGGCTGGCAACCACCCAGTTAATCACTTCATACTCTCACTAACTGGAGGGAGATTTGACACCTCATTTATGATGACATATCTGATGAGATGATCAAATCCAAGACACTCAATTCTTGCATGTCCTCTGTTATATACTGTCTGAGGTAGTTGTCCCTTGAAAACATAAAATTCATTTTATTTCCGGTTGCTATCTCATCATCCCAACCTATACTGCAATAATTAAATTGACCTAAAATGATCAGCCTTTTCCTATTTGCTTAGCTAATTTGCTTCAAAACCACTGCCACTATTCTCCCTTGCATCTCTACCATAACTCCTTTTCTATCATCAATAGTAGTCCATTTCTCTTTTTACCCTTTCTATCTCAATTCCTGCCAAAATGTCATCCTCATTCACCATATATCACTTATTCCAACAATTTTTGGGTGACAAACTCAATCAATGCAACCATTTCATTTCCATTGTTCCATTCTATAACAAGTTTCACTAATACTACTTATTAGATGTAACTTCTCCATGCCTTCCTCAAGCCATTTCTTTTTCTCTTTACCCATCTCAGAACCTTCTTCAAAATCAACTGTTCCCCTACATTCCAAGTAATGCCATTTCTTTGTCTACATACACATTTACCTCGACTTTTCTTACACTGTGTTCCCCCATCCACCCTGAGTTTCTTTGTTTTCTGTCACACATTTGTTCTCTCATTCTCTACACTCATTCTACTCATTTCTCCATTCATAAGCACCACTTCAATCCTCCTTTTTTACTCTTCTATCTGTCATATTGCTTCTTACTTGCTCAGATTCATTCTCTCATTACTCTCCCCCCCCCATTCCAGCAGCAGTAGTATCTTGAAATGACTCACACCAAAATCATTCAAATACAGTCCATCACTCTTATACAGTGATGGACTGCATTTGAACAATTTCATCTCATCCTTCAAACTCATTCCACACATTAACAAACTGCACTCCTTTGTATTTACATATTTCTGCTAACATCATTCATAATCCTTACTCTCTGCCTCATCTCATCACTGTCATACCTGGGCAACAAGCTAACCACCTTTCCTATCACATTATTATCTTTTATACCTCTCAATAACCTCCTTATATCTAGTCTTTCATTTTTCTTTGTTCCCCATCAAGTCCAAATACCTTGGTAGTAGTTTTTTTTGCTCACTTACTCTTCATATTCAAAGCCTCAATCACTCTGTTCATTTTACCTCCAGGAAAAGAAACTTTGTGCATCTTCTCATTTACCACACCTATAATAATCAAATCCCCATACACCACCACTCAAAAGTCTTTTGTTACCTCCTTCATACCAACATCATTCATCTGAATCTACTTTACTCTTCCACATATCTACAATTTTCTTTATTTTGCTCTGCATCCACTTCATCGCTTACAATCTTATTGTTAGTCACACAAGGTTGTTTGCCAACAAACCCTGCTTGCCATCTTACAGTTAATGGCATTTTAATTTTCAATGTTGTTATTCAGACTCTGCACATATACATCTGTGCCTTATTTTCTTAGCATAAAACTCATATGATCACAGGCCACCTGTGGTCATATGAGTTTTAAACATCTCATTCATTATTAAGTGAATCTTCCCATGCACATCTGACATGTGCATGGGAAGATTGTGCATGGGATGACATGTGCATGGGAAGGCACATCTTCCCATGCATACACACTACATTCATGTCACTGTACATTTTTGATAAATCTATGCCGTTCACTTTACTTGTCTTTTGCACCGACTTATGCAACAATCTACATTTCACAATTTTTGCACCAAAGCACTAACAAGAAACAATGAATTTAAAGTAATACTGCCTAAGAAATTTAACCAAACACCGCATTCCACACTCAAATATCACTCAGTAACATCCAATCTAAAAATTAGATAATATCTTGACAATAAATATCACCATCATCATGCGTATCAAGGATTTAAACCTAGCATAGCCTTAGAAGTCATCAATGAATCCTTTAAGAGGATGTCCTTTTCTTTTTCCTAATGGCTTGTACTTTAAGGCTTGTTTTGGTAATCTTTCTGTTTTCATTCTTTGAACGTGTGCCATCCATTTATGTTTATATTTTTAAAATTTTTTCTATTACTGGTTCTTGGTTTAATTCCTTCATAATTTCTTCGTTTCTTTTGTGATCAAATAGAGTATACTTTGAAGTTTTTCTCATAAACTTCATTTCTGCTGTTATTAACAATAAATATAAAATTAACTTATACCGTCACAGTCCACACGACAACTGATGTTTAACACTCCAAAATTGGTGCTGCCACATTCTGTAATGTAATACATGTCATAGTCCAGATCCATGGATGTCAGATTTTTGATGAATGAAGACTGAACCTGGTGCAGTATTAAGCCTGGTTTTTACTGCACTGCATAGGTGTATGTAGCATTAATGAAGCCTCTTTGAATTTCCTTACAAAAACAGTTATGCAAGTCATTTCTAAAAAGAAAAGAAAACTCGTGTTCTCTTTCCTTTTCAGCATCATTAAGATGCTCTGAGATGCAGATCTCTCTCCAGAACATCCTGTTTGGCCAACATAGCAAATGCCATAAGAACACTGAATCTTGTAGCCTGCTGGTTTCTTTAAGGATGGGGGTGGGTAGGATGAGGGGCCTAGGAAGCTTTAAGACCTGAACTTGTAAAGAAGAGTGAAAGCTACTTTTATGCCATAGCTTTGTCACAAACAAAAAGATTGTCAGTGGTATTGCAAATGTAGGAAATCATTACTGCAACCTTGAATTCTTGCTTGTTATTCAATATCTTGTTGACTTGTTTTAAGCCTATATCCATTAAGGTATAGGGTATATATGAGGTAACAAAGATCTTTGTTTCTTTTATCTACAGTTTACACTTTAGAACCATCAGAGACTTCTAGGAGAATATCAAGGAAAGGTAATGTCTTGCATTTTACCAGTACAAGAGTACACTTTATATTAGGATGCAGGCCATGAAGACAGTTTTTCAAATGTCCTCATTTGAGCCTGCCTAAATGATGACAATGTTATCAACATAACAGTTGATAACAAGAGTCGTCATTGTTTCCAAGATGTTGTGTCCTCAACAAGATTCAGATTTAACCATTAAATGTCCATCCTTCCAATCTATGAGAGTACTCAGTCAAAAGAAACCCATATTTAGAGGTTTCACTTTGAGTGAACACTTCAATGGTTTTGCAAATGAGAGCTTAATTTTTTATTTATTTATTTATTTATTTATTGATTTCATTAATTTTTAAACCCATATGTATAGGCAGGGCTTCAGAAATACAACTTAAAGATACTAAGAAAAGTTCACTCTCCCAAGGTATTCTATTTTATAGAAATATCATTATAAGTGATATATATATATATATATATAAACATGCTACATTGATCTGCTAATTATTATTATAAGGTGAACCTTCAAGGAGTCATCATGGGAGGGCACTCTATTCTACTACCAAATATACAGAAAGAAAAACAGAGTTCTGAACCTTAAAGGAGATAAAAGAAGGGAAGAAAACAAAGATGTTTTAATTAAAAAAAAGTGTAAATTATGCAAAAATTTGAAAAAAAAAATTTTAATGGTATTGGGAAGGATTTGAAAAGCGACATACAGCTATTTGCTGATGATGCAAAGATAGGTAGGATAATCAAGAATGCTGCTGATATGCAGTACTTGCAGAATGATTTGAATAGGCTGGAATTGTGGGCATCGGAAAATGGATGTCAGTTCAATGTGAGTAAATGTAAAGTCACTCACTTTGGCATGATTAGATATCCAATGTCATATTATATTGGTGAGATTATTCTTGAAGAAACTGAGGCTAGGGATCTTGCAGTGCTAGTAGATAGGAAGCTAAAGTTCAGAGGCCATGTAGCAAAGATTCTAAATACAACTCAGAGAATAATTGCAATGTTGAAACTAACCTTGACATGTAAAGGTAAGAGGTCATTTTGCCTCTTTACAAGGCTTTCATAAGGCCTCACTTGGACTATTGCACACAGATCTGGTCTCCTGGCTTCTGTTGTGATTTTGATATTGGAGAGAGTGCAAAGGAGAGTGTTAAAAATGATATCAGGATTGTGGAATGAATACTGATTATGAAGACAGATGGAGAATTAGTAGAATGCAGACACTAGCAAACAGGAGAAAGAGGGGTGATATGATTGAGACTTACAAACTTCTGAAAGGGTCATACAGGATTTCAATTGGTGGAATTTTTCAATTTATGAAGGGTGGGGAAAGAATAAGAGAGCATTCTTGAAAGCTGAGAATGAAGGCCACCAAGAAGGGTGCAGGGGCTAGATATTTCTCTCAGAGGGTGGAGTATGATTGGAATGAATTGCCATTGGATGTTGTGAGTGCAAGCAGTGTGAATGAATTCAAGAATAAGTATGATAGTTGGTGTGTGTAGTATGTGGCTGCCCTCAATGAGTCTGACTCCCTGGAGATCTCTCTTAATAATAATAATAATAATAATAATGTATTTGTAAAACATTTAACTGAGTACCACATGATAAACTGCTGTTGGAATTGAGAAATATGGGGTTGAATAGTCATTCAACCTCATATTTCTCAATTACAAGGCTGGTTGACTAATAGGAGCCAGAGAGTTGTGTATGGAGATGCAGTGTCCCAAAAAAGGAAGGTGCCTAGTGGGCTGGCATAGGGTTCTGTTCTTGAACCACTGCTGTTAAACTTATATATCAATGATAAAGTGCACAGCTTGAAAGGAGATATTCAGTCGTTTGCTGATAATGCTTAATCAGGGATAGTAACATCAGGAAATTTTGATGTGTTGCTGATGGTTGGTGCTTTGGGCTGAAAAATTGGGATGTCATTGCAATATTGCTAAGTGTAAAGTTATACACTTTGGCCAGAGAAGATGTAATAAGGCCTGCTTGGCAGAGTGGTTGGTGTATCTGCTCTCCAGCCAAAAGGCTGCAGGTTCGAATCCTGCTGTGGGCATGGATGTTTGTGATTGTCTGTGAAATTACTAGTGGTGGTGGTGGTCAGTAGATGGTGTTGATATAGATGATGATTGTAGTTGCAGTTCTTTGTAGTTGGTGAATTGAGTGGTGGAGACAGAGCTGTAGAGTAGGTGCCCTTCCTCAATGAGTCTTTGGACTCTCTGGAGGTGTCATATAATAATAATAACAAGGTTTACTACATGGGAGGAACTTTGCTTCAGGTGGTGGAGGAGGCAAGGGATCTCAGCACCTTTGTAGAAAGGGAACTGAAGTTCAGGGAAAACACTGCAAAGGTCGTAAGAGTTATTCAAAACAATTGCTTCTATAGTGTAAAGAACACTGACACGTACGGATAAGGAGGTGATCGAGGCACAAAGACATCAACAGTCATACTGCTCCAGGACACAGATTACAGCAGTACATACGGTTAAATAGTTAGGACAATCACAAACATCCATGTCCTTGGCAGGAACAAATGCTGGGGAATTATTGCATAGGATAATGGGTGATGTAATCTCAAGGCTGTACAAGAGTCATGTGAGTATAGAGGTGAAAAATAGATTTTTTGCTTGGGGTGAACAAGTAGAATACGTTGCCAGAATGGATGGCGAGTGCTCCAACATTGAATATGTTCAAAGCAAGGTATGATAGTTATTGTGGTCTGTGAATATTTGACCTCTGGTGGACTCCATGGAAGCTTGAAAGTAATAATAATACTAAATAGCAATAAAAAAAAGGCCATAAAGCTGAATGTGAGAATTACAGAGAAATTACTTTAAGGTTAAAGGTACGATTTATGTAAGCATATTTGAAAAGAGGTGAGAAAAATTGTAGTAAAGAAACTGGAGAAGAACAAACTGAGTTCAGATCAAACAGAGGTTTTCAAGATCAGATTTTCCCTTTACAACAAATAGAAATCATGGGTATACAACAATGATTTGTACTTAAATTTTGTAGAGGAAATGACATGTGACCAGGCATCCAGAGAAAAGCTCTTCAAAACTCTACAATTAAATGGGGTAAAAGGGTATACAGAGCAATACACAGCACTGAACAAAAAACAAGATAGTTTGATGTAAATCAGGTGTAAGACAAGGTGCATATAATCTCCACTTTTATTCATAATCTATGTTGATCACATTATGAAAGAAAGAGGCATTAAACTTGATATTAGAATTGCAGATATCAAACTTAGCTCTTTATTCATGTGATGATGTACTCCTAAACACATACAGTGCAAGTCTCCAGGATTTTTCTAAGCTGAATAACAGCTGTAGCAAATCTGGCATGAAAATCAGCAATAACAAGACCAAAACTATGAAAATAGGTAGAAACAGAAAACTTCAGCTACATTCTCAATGGAGAACCTATTGAACAAGTAAAATATTTCAGCTATTTAGGAACAACATTTAGTGGAGATGGAAAGTTAAATATGGAAATATACAACAGAACAAGCAAAGCTGGTATGGTGGGGAGTCATTTTAATAAATTTATACAGAATAAGCAAGAAATTAACTGAAACACTAAACTAGCACTATGCAAAACAATGTTGAAACTAATTTTATCTGAGGTTTTTATATTTTAGGTTAATCTGAGAGTTGGGTTAGAAATGAAGCACTCCAACAGATTATAAACTACAAATATTAGAGTTCTAAGAAAAATTAAGGGCCTGAACAGATAGCATCACTGGCAGAATGATATTAAAAATGAAGATATCAGGAAGGAACTTAACATTGATAACTCAAGAATGTGTGAACAAGGCTCATCTAAGGTGGTATGATCACTTAAACAGAATGGTGGAGGAATACTAGCAAAGCAGGTGTTTGATGCCAAGATGGAAGGAAACATATCCAGAGGAAGATGTAAGTAGATTGATTCAGTCAGAAGTGCTCAGAAGACTATACTGGAGTGCTGATAAGTAATAGACTAATTTGGAGGAAAATTACTGACAGGAGATTAGTAATAAAATAAACTTCATCATGTAGTACTGTCACAGTAGCCTGTACATCCCTTGAAGGTAAATATCAGGAAACTGATGGTATTGAGGACTATTATTATCCACCAGGTAATTACAGTCATCATTGGTTTTTTTTCCTGAAAACGGGTTTTTCATCCCACATTACAGGCAAACTGGTCAGGAGAACAGACAATTTACAGACAAAAATTATTGGTGGTGGGTAGTAGATAGTGTTATGTGTGTATATGATGGTAGTAGCATTCTGTGCAGTTGGTAAATTAAGCAATGGACACAGGGAGTTGTGCGTAGTAGAGTAGGGTGCCCTCCATCAATTAGTCCTTGAACTCATTGTAATTGTCACATAATAATATATTTAATTACAAAACTGACAACTGTTCCATCAGGAATATCAGACTCCAATGGCATTTAATTTAAATACCTATATAAGCAGGGTTTCCAGAAATTCACTCACCCACTCGGCCCATGCCAAGTGAGTGAGTGGATTTATCAGAGGCAAGTGAATTTTCAGTCTTGTTCTAAATGCATTGCCTTATTTTCTTTGCATAAAACTCATATGATCACAGGCCACCTGTGGTCGTATGGGTTACAAACATCTCATTCATTATTAAGTCATATGATCACAGGTGGCTTGCAACGAATGTAATAAAGAAAGTTTTACTTTCAACCAGGAGATGCATCTTATGTAATTAATTTAATAAGTTAATTCCTTTGGAGATACTGTTTGTCCCTGCCAAAAGTTAGTTTGCATAGAGCTCCTCTCAAAGGTATCTTGCTGCTGCTTCCAAAATATGAAGTAATTCATATTTTTGACAACAGATGACACTATTCATCTCTCACCCTCTGTTAAACTGAAGGCTACCCTGAATCCACAGATTAATTTGAAATAAAGAGTCAAGTATTTTCAAACATTTTATTTTGCATAACTTTCAAGTCATCAACATTCTTATAAAAATCAGAAATATCATTAAACATAACAAAAAAAATTAATTTAAGAAGACCAATTTTCATTTGTTTAACTGCCAATTGTAATTCTCCCAATACTCTCTGTAACTCTTAAGTTGATGAGAATTTTTTTTTTTTTTTTTTGTTAAATACTGATCCCGTGCACAAGAGACTGAGGGACCTCTAAGCACAACAGTGCTGTATGTGGAGTGTGGATGAGGAAGGAGACAGAAGTTTATTTATTTTGAAAAGTCGCAGGTTGCAGTTGTTTTGGAACACTTCTTGAGAAATGCTGTTCCAGAAGACAGAATAAAAAAAGGATGAATAGAAGCAGGTTCAGTGTGTTTGCAGTTACATGGTAAAGGAGTGCTGGGTAGCTGCAGCTCTTGTATTAACAAGTGAAACAGAAAGTGAAGGAATGATGGCCAATTCACAGGAGCAATGACCATGGAAATACTTGTAGAATAGACAGTGCTGAAACACTGCACTTGTGAGATAGGGACTGAAGCGAGTCTGTAAGAGAGGGATCATCTATGAACCTAACTGCTTGCCTCTGGACAGTATCAAGGATTTTAAGGAAGTTTTAAGTGCAACATCCCAAACATGTGAGCAGTATTCTAAACATGGATGGATTTGCATATAGTGAAGAGTTGATTGGATTTTAAAATAGGTGCTTGAACAAAACAGAATGCCAGCATACTATCTCACATATTATGAAAAAACTGGGTATCCAGTTGAGAGGAAACTTTAGTTTTGTTCAAATTTATAACTTCAACCAGAATCCTCTCATCATCTAAATAAATTTTATATTGAAATGATAAAAATAAATTACAAAGTCAACATGGATTTATACACTTACATCTTCCTTTATATTTAGCATCTTATTCAATCTCTTTGTGCAGACCAGCTGTTCTTAATTTCATTTCATGTTTGTGAATGCTAAGTTTCTCAGATGCTGAAGAGGATATTGATGCGATGTGTTTATGCCAAGAAAGACCAGAGATAAACAGTCCAAACAAAAAGATCTGATCTTGTCTAGTGATCTGTGTATTAAATGAGGTGATCCAGGATCTCTTTTGCATGAGAAAAGGCAAGCCCGCAAGAGAATGGCTAATTTAGAATCCACTGCTTTTGATCTTCTCTGGCTCAAGGTTTCCTTTCTCCATTTAGTAATTTTAATTTGTTGCATTTACTTTTCTTCAAACACTACCATATTTACTCAAATATAACTTGCACTTTTTCCCCAAAAATTAAAGCTAAAAAATTGTGGTTCGAGATATATGCGGGGATTTTCAGAAAGTAACGTTTTCAGGAAAAAAAATGGGTATGACTTACCAAGAGTCTACTATTTGCAATTGCTACTTCCGGACTTGAGAGTGGTTTCTTTGTGTGCATCATCAAAGTCATCTACCCAAATAGCATCATCTTCTTTCACATTATTTCAAGCAAAAATTACGAGTAATTTACAAAACTTGAGATATGTAATGAACAATCCTTCACGAATGACTAATGAGAAGTTAAAGTAGAGCGTGAAACAGACAGCAATGGTAGGCCAGTAGAGCAGCTATGAAGACGTGCATATGATTGATGTGGTATTAACAAAAGATCAAGCAATCCGAAGACAAAGGTAACCAACAACTGTTGAGTTGAAATGCTAATTCTCTTCAGCCGAATTCCATAATATCTGAAACTGTCATAACAACATTCACTATACATTTCTTAGTTTTAACACATTCATGATGGGATGGTGTTTTGTCTGTTTATCGTTCCGGCAGAACTTCTCCTTACTGGCGGGCTCAACTCACACAAAGTTATAACCCTTCGGTTGAATTTTATTGCTGCTTGTTTGCATTCGAGCTGGCTGGCAAACTCACACACACACATTATGTGGAATGCTTCAATTCATAGTAATAAACTTCAAAGTTAGCCTTTGATCTGTCATAATGATATCAAAAATTTCAAATGCAATCAAACAAACACGTATTTCATGTAATTGAAAAATTGGACAACAGTTTTTAGTTAGATACCGTGTTTCCGGTGAAACATATGGTTTTGCTCGAGTCTATACAGCATAGTTTCAGTGGAAGGGGTCATGCGATTCATTAGTTAGTGCCGTTTTTAATCACAGTTGTCTCTAATTGCACTATTTGTTAAGAATATATATTACACAAACTGCAAATGTTTCTGTACCTTATTCAGTGATACAATAAAACTAGTTGTTTTTCTTGCATCTGCAGTATAGTGGTGTCGGGTAGGGTGTGTTGTTTACCAAAGAGAGTGAGTTATCGCCCCAACATGAATGTGTTTAAACATTTTTTGTGTGAGAGGTATATGCAAAACTTTTTAATTTCTTTTTTTGTAAAGTAAAATCAGGGGTGCGAGTTATATTCGAGTAAATACGGTAATAACCACTAAGATCTCTTCACATTTCTTTCCATGAAACGAGACCACCTACAATCCAACTATCCAAATAGTTAGGTGACCTTCCTGGGTGACATAAACATTCACAATTTCAACAGGCTCCCCTACTCCAACACCACTGACCGAACAGGACAAGAAGGTCTTTGCTATAAGTTATGTCCTAACACAAATTTTACATCTACCCTCTCGAATCCCTGATAACCCACTTCACTCTCCAAATAATTTGGATCTCTTTTTGACCAGTTCTTCTTCCAGATATACTGTAGAGGTCAACCCCTCCTCTCAGCAACTCAGACCACAATCTTGTCTCACAGAATGCCCCTCCTACCACTCACAACCTCGCATTCTCTGACACTACGAAGGAAATAACTAGGATGACCTCTAGAATTTCTACTCTTTTCGTTGGTCAGACTCTTCCACACATCAGACCCTAACACCTGCTGTGAATGAGTCACAGAAATTATTCGTATTGAAATGAGGCCATCATCCCCCATTCAGCCTATAATCCTCATCTGCTTTCCAACCCTGATTCAACTGAAAAGATGTTAAAACAAAGAAAAAAATGCAGCTTACTGCACGTTGCTTGCATCAAGAACTCTAGCTTCATACTCTGCCTATACCAAAGCATGTAACATATGTAAATCAGCGATCAGCAGATCCAAATCCAATTTCATAAAGGTCACTAGCAGAAATCTCACCTCCTGTCCAAATGGAAGCCATGCCTTCTCCCTTGCTAAGGCTGTTGGATGCAACTTCTGCTCTCCTCTCATCCTGACAGCACCACTGTTACTTCATCCGAAGATCCTGGCATCACTCTTTTCCTCAAATTCCTATTTAGATGACCAAACAAAATCACCCTAACCATACCAGAATCCAAGCACCATATGTCTCCTAGTTTTTTTTTTGACAAAAAGTCATCAGAAAACTACTAAACTTGGATACTAAAAAGTCTTCTAGTCCTGATGGCACTTTTCCAACTGTTCTCAAGCAATGTGCTCCAGAGCAAACACCCATCCTGCATTGTCTCTACAATCTATTATACACATTCAGTACTTATCCCAATGCATGGAAGCAATCTCATAATCCATCCTATTCCTAAAAATGGTGATAGAAGTCAACCATCAAACTACCAACCAACTGCCATAATCTGTCCTCTCCAAAATAATGGAAAGTCATTAATAATCAACTCCTCCGTTACTTAGAGGTCCTTCAATTAATAAGTACACCCAGTATGGATTCCACCATTCAAGATCCACAGTACCTCATAGCTTACATCACCCAGCACTGGACATGTACCATGGAAAGATTTGAAAAAACTGGTTCTGTTGCCCTTGACATTTAAAGTTTTCGATTGCACGTGGCACTGAGGCCTACTAAACAAATTGCCATCCTTCGGTCTTTCTGCCACTCTCTATAATTGGGTATTAGATGTAGTAAGCTTCTTTTCACAATTCACAACATAAATTAGCTTTGTGTAATTATATACTTAAACATACATAATGAAATATAAAATGCTTTTTAATTGGGTTATTTAAAAAAAAAACTACAATTATCTTACAAAGACAACTTGGAGACCCGATCAGGTTATTGTAATCACATAGTAAAAAATTAGTCTGGTTCTGTTCTTAGTGTTGATCATTTTCTGTTGTTTTTGTAAACTTATTTGTTATTCCTATTGAATTACTTTTATGGATAATTTAAATAAATTCACCCTTCATTATGGATAATAAATGAAAGGAAATGATGCAAACTACCTTGTAATTTTGTGAAGTGCAAAATTGAATGTGAAGGGACCAAAAAATATTAAAAACATAGGAGAAAAGAGTTTTGTCATCAAATAAAAACAATCAAAATGTACTTTCAAGACAAATAACTCAAGGAATTCAGATAGTTGTGCTACAAAGACAAAGTTGCACATATTACAGAATGCATACATCCTTTTTTTAAAGTGGAGACATTTATGTTTCATGAGACATTCAATTTTCACAAACAAATGCTGACACAGACTAGGCAATGAATCACAGGGAAAAAACACACCTCTAACTGCTTTCCAAAGAAAGATGTATTCTAAAATGTTTGAACACCTGAAGTGCCTTTTTAATACAGTCTACCATAAAGTTAAATTCAATAAACTATTTGCTGACTTCAAAAACATCATAGACTCAGTAGTAGAACAGTATCAAGATGACATGAAATGTGAAGAATTTGTGTTGGCTACTGTTGACGTCATTAAATAAAAATTACTTCAAGAAATCAAAGATTCCATTAGTGAGTCTTCTTCTAGAAGAAGACTAATGGAATCTGGGTCTTCTAGGAGACTCAGTTGTAGTGTATTTTGATAGATAAGAGACTGAAATGAACAAGTTCTTCTTCTTTGAAGACTAGTAATTAATTGATTAGCAGGCAATGGAACTGAAGTAGCATGTAATGTACTGAAGAAAAAATAATGGACTAGTGGCCAAAATCAAAGAGACATGACAGATTTTACAAATTATTGCACATAATTTGAATTTAGCTGTTTTAAATTATGCTAGAGATCTTTTTGTGGCTGAAATTGAAATGCAGTTATATCTATTTAGTTTTAAATTCTGTTAGAAATCTTCTCTTTGTTGCTGAAATTGAAATATTGATTACACACACACACACACACACACACACACACACACACACACACACACACACACACACACCATAATTCATACTATGGACAAGTAAAATATTTCTGAGACCAGTAGGTTTAAGGTATTTCTGGAGCCCTGTATATAAAGATAAAAATTAGGCTACCTAAATGTCACAAAATTAGGTAAACTGTTACCAAATTAGAACAGTTTACAAACCAATGGATCAATCCAAGAATGTAATAGCTCATCATGCACTTATAAAAAATAATCAATTACTCAGCTAATCCATAAATCAAGTTTTAAATCATATAGACTATTCTTTGAAGTGGCTCAAGTCCTATGAAATCTTTTCACGGCAAAAGAACAGATGGCTTAAATTTAAATCAATTTCTGAAAAATAACTTATCTTAAAGATTTTAATGATAGAATACTACAAGGAGTGCAACACACTTCCAGCATAAAGCATGCAATTTTCTTTGTTTCAAACCATTTCATTTGGTTGGTGTAGATGATGGAGAAGGAGAGTTAGAGAGTAGATGCCCTCCCTTGATGAGTCTTTGGACTCCTTGGAGGTGTCATGAAATAATAATAATAATAATAACATATCAATTTAAGAGAATAATACATGGCATCTAGTAGAAGCTCCCACATTACACTGCTCCTGAAATCCAAGCTGTTTATTTAAAAAACTATTGATATTGGTTATAAACAGAATTAGAAGTAGACTATATTGTGTGGTTTTAATTAGATTTAGGTTAATTTTCTTTTTAAGTATAAGTAATTTTGTATGGTAAATTCACTGCACAGCACATGGTATTGATGGGAAGTAGAACAATGGTGTCCAAAGTTGAGGAATTCAATCTGAAGGACTTAATGCACTGAAATAGCTCTGAAATGTACTCTTTGCTAAAAGTAAGTGGTCCTTGGTTCAAAAGTGAGTCGAGAGAAAGTGTGCTGAGAATGTTATGAAAGTGAGTATCAGAAGTGTGAGTTTGGTCAAGAGGTTGAAGCAGTAGATGTATGACAGAATGAAGAGTTGGCAGGAATGAGAGAGAGCACACTTGTGCAAAGTCCTTCACAGGATGGGGTGTGAGCTTGAGTGAATGTTGAAATGTCTGGCAAGTGGCACAGTTGAGAACAGAAAGAAGAGGGTATGAAAACAGAAAGGAAAAGTAAAGAGAGCATAATTCCATGATAAGAAGTGTGTTTGACGAGGTGATGAAATTGTGCTTCTATGGTGCAAAAGATCAACAACGTTAGTAAGGCTATTAGGATGCAAAAGGGAAAAAGTGATTGCTTTTGCAGAAATAAATTATTTAAAAGGAGTCAAGTATAGTATGAGAAGGACATGAAAGAGCTACTGAAAGTAGCAAAATGCAACAGTAAGAGAATTAGTGAGTATTGCTAAGGTGTGACAGGTGAGATGAGAAGGAGGGCTATGATAGTGAATGAGTCAATGCATAGGTTATATAGGAGGAATGATGTGCAATTTGTGGACATGTGAAGTGAGTTTGACAGACAAAAGAAAGGATTTGAAGCATGCAGTTGAATAGATTTGGTATTCAGAGTTTAGAAAAAGTGCTGTTGAATGAAGTGAGACTAGAGGTGCAAAATCAAGGCAACTAAAGCTATTGAGTGGGGGGGGGGGCTGTTCAATGAGTCTGTAGATACCACTAAGGCAAATGAGGGTGAGAATGTACAAAAATGCATAACTCAGCATTGCTGGTAACAAACCAGAATAGGATAGTTAATATGAAGCGTAAGGATAGTCATGGGCCTGGGGGAGGGATATTGCATACTATGTAAACTAATGCCAGGAGCATTCGGAAGAAGCAGGAGGAGTTTTGGGCATTGGTTAGTTCCTCTTGACCAAAAGTTATTGGCATTATTACTATTATTATTATTGTGACACCTCTAAGGAGTCCAACCAGGAACTCCTCATGAGAGGACATGCTACTCCACTATACACAACTCACTATATTCCTACTTAATCCTACAACTACACACTACTATCAACACATGCCATCTACTCCCTGCCACCACCAATAATATTTTTGTCTGTTAATTGTATTTTCTTGGCTGATTTGCCTATGTGCAGAATGAAAAACCCAGGTTTCTGGGAGAAAAAAATGCTGCTACATCCATATGGGATCAATTAATTCACCTTCAACTGAAAAAGTCCACATAAAGATTCCTCTCATCACAATGAGAATCAGGATGCAATGTCACGTTCTTCCAACTGTGCTACAGATGAGCAATTAGCTGTCTGACATCAGTCAGACATAGCTGATAGAAGATGATATAGTTAATGAGATAGAATGTGAGGGTTATAGCATTTTCAGAAGAATATGGAGCAAAAAGAATGGAGGGAGGTATACTGTTGGCATCGGATGAACTATAGCCAAAATGAGTAAGACGTTCAGCTGAAGGTCAGAAAGCTGAAAATAATGCATCTGAAGCTACCTGGTGTGAGACAGACCAGGAGATGCAAAGGATGATATGGACAGTATGCAATGGCAAATAAACTCAATGAGTGGAGGGTGAGTAATTATTATGGTGCATGACAGAAGCGTAATGATATATATATCAATACACACACACACACACACACACACACACACACACACACACACACACACACACACACACACACACACACATGCAGTCTAAGGAATAATTACCTGAGGCAGCATATGATGGATATTACTCTTCCCATGTACTATCATATGGGATATGATCGTACTCTTCATTCCTTTTTACCATTTAAGAAATCTTGCAGTACTCAAATGATTGAAGTTTAAAATTCTTACATAACCAATGTCTTAAAAACTGAATGACATACCACTGTCAAGTGGGAAAAACACAACTTTGTGAATTTCAGCACTAATAAAACACATTCCTGTCTTATTACCTGCAAGAAAGATCCTTCTTATTCTTAGTTGGAATGATATTTCAATGATCCTTTCAAGATCAGTTCTTCTTGGGCTGACTTTCACAAAGCTTATCTTGGCATAAATATATTGCATCAATACCCTCCTGAGCATCTAAAAAACTGTATTCTTTTTTGTTCAAAATACTAATAATTTGCTGAACTCATAAAATGCTGCACCAAATCTCCTTAAGAATTCTTGATTATATACAGGGTGATCAAAATTAAAGTATCTCTGTTTAAGGCCTTGAGGAGTGCCACTCAGTGATTCAAATACTGCAAAACTTTGCACGAATACATTGTGCATCATGTGGAGGTGATATCTGAGAGAAAAAAAAAGAAAAGTATTTCCAAAATTCACCACCAGGGTACTTGAATGATGTAATGAATGTAGATATAATAATTATTGTGCATGTGTGTAAGAAGGAGAAAAGCAACACAAATAATTATTATTATTCAGGCCTCCATGGAGTCAAAAGACTCATCACGGGAGGTCCCTCTTAGGAAACACCAAGTCTATCATACCACTCCTCAAACTTTTTGCATGTTCTCGCTCTCACCACTCTATCACGCAATGCATTCCATGGTTCAACCATCCTCCATGCAAAGAAACCACTCCTCACCGTCTTGCTCACAGTTTCCTTTCGTAACTTCCAGGGATGGCCCCATGTCATCGCTCCTTCACACTATTCAACCAAGCGAAAGAACTCCCCAGTGTCAACCAGTAACCACCTCTCAACAGCTTAAAGGTCTCAATCATATCACCTCTCCTTATCCACCAAACTCAGCAGTCCACATTCCCTCAGCCGATCCTCATAACTATCCTTGTACAGTCCTGAAACCATCTTTGTTATCCATCTTTGTACCCTTTCCACACTCAATTTATCCACTTCAAATTCAGGGGACCAAATCTGTGGACAATAGTCTAAGTGTGGTCTGATCAGAGTCTTCTACAACGGAATGATAACTCTTATCTCTGCAGGCCAGTGTCCTTCTCATTATTGCAGCAATCCTCTGTTACCTTCACCACCTTTGCAATATGTCTCCCCTAAATTTCAGGTTTCTATCGATCATCAACCCTAGATCTCTTTTCTCCCCTACTTCCTCCAGTATAGCTCCTCCAATAGAGTATGCAGCGTCCCATCTATGTGTTCCAAACCTCAAGACCTTACATTTTGCTGCATTAAACTGGCACCCCCATTCATTTGCCCATCTGTCTAGCTTATTCAAATCCTCTTGCAGGGCTACCACATCTGCACCATTACTAATAACCCTTCCCAGCTTTGTATCATCTGCAAACAACTGAATATCCCCCTGCAATCCACTGACAATGTCACAGATATAACGGTTAAACAGTATAGGTCCCAGTAGTGAGCCCTGTATGCTGTATACGGTCCCTCACTAATTTCTCCAAGATCTTAACAACTACTGATGACACACAAACTGGCCTATAATTAGACACTTCCAGTCTGCTACCACCCTTATGCAATGGCACTACCTTCCTTCCATTCCCTGGGCACCTTTCCCATAGCCAGACTTTCATTGAAAAGCCAGATCAAAGGAACTATCAATTCTTTAGCACATTCTCTCAAAACTCATGGTGAAATACCATCCAGTCCCACAGCTTTACTGACATCCAGAGTACTCAGCATCTCGAACACACTCTCCTCCTGCACCTCTAAATCTCGAACCTACCCTATCCCTCTAGTATTAAAATTTACTTCTCCAGGATGAAATACTCCAATAGTGTTCATTGAACAATTCCACTATGCCCTCTGCATCAGTCACTGTATTCCCGTTTTATCCCTCAATGTCAATCTTCCACAGTCATTTCTCCTCCTACTGGCCACATAGCTAAAAAATTCCCTAGGATTTTCTTTGGATCTTAGGGCCAATCTCTTCTCATATTCCAGTTTTGTCTTCCTCACCATACTGGTCACTCTCCTGGCCTGTGTCTTATACTTTTCATGCATCTGCTCTTCACCTGTCTCCTTATATCTCTTCCATAGCCTCTTTTTTGCATGCAGTTCCTGTTTAATATTGTTTGTCATCCACTTTACTCCAAATTGTGTCCTCTTCTTCACTTATGGAATACAGCTTACTACTGCTGCTAACAAATATTCTTTCACAATTTCCAACGCACTAATGATATCCAGACCTTCCAATTCCTCCTTCCATGAAACTTCCCCAAGTTGACGCCTTAGACTATTATAATCACCTGCCTTATAATTCCACATACGTTCCTGTCTCTTTGATACTCCTGCATGTCTATTCATTTTCCAAGTCAAAACAACATGGTCACTCTCTCCAACTGGTGGGAGAGATGTCATCTCAGTTATTATCAACTCTTCTGATGCTATGACCAATCCAAAACTCTTGAACCTCTTGTTCCATCTATTACATGTTGCCTAAGACTTTTGTTTCTCAAGAATTCTAGAAATTCCATTCCCTTATTGCTACATGCATCTTCCTCTCCCTGATTTATACTGCTGTAGTTAAAATCTCCCATAACAATCATTCTTCTTGCACTTGCCAAGCTCAACTGTCTAAACATCTCCTAGTCCCCACCCTCTGTGCTCCTTGGTCTGTAGCAACACCCCACTAAATATCCTGTTCTGCCGACCTCTACCTCATACCATATGCTTTCAAAATCATTAGTGTCACTTCCTTCCAAAGCCTTCACTCTTAGAGGACATAGGTCATCACTATATCATAAGCAGTACTCCACCACCACGCTTTCTCTTCCTATCCTGTTGAAAAATGCTATACCCTGCTACTTCTATTCCTGTTATTATATCCTCTTCTGTCAACCACATCTCAGTGATCCCAATAATCTTTGGCCAGGCTGATGCTATCAGCACCATCAATTCCTCTCCTTTATTACAGATACTCCTGGCATCGGTGTAAAGCATAAAAATGCCATTATTCTATGCCCAGCATTATCCCCTCTAGACTCCACTGGGCTCAGTGTTACCTGATGTCGTCCCCCTTTTCCCAAGTACCCATTCCCACAAGAGGCCACCCTGCTAGAAATACTGTTACTGCAGCACCTGTGCATAGATTCAGTTAGTTTCATGCAGGATGGGGATCCCCTTCACGCATTGATAGATCCATACAGGAGGTTTTTCAAGAACATTTTGCAGAAGCCATAGTGGTCAGCAATGTGTTTCCTACTGCATGACAGTCTCTCGTTCACCTGATCTCACCCTGTGACTTGCTGTACCAATACATAACTAACAATAAATAACACATTTCTATTCACTTCCGTTATGCATTCATTGACTGCATGTGGTATCCTTCCTGGTATGTTACAAACTGCATCCTTTGCAGTGTATTCAATGGCAGAATGCAGCTAGTTGGGACTGATGTTGAATACATGCTGTGTTATGCTATCTTTAAGCACTGGCAAGTTATCAGAATGATCCTGATAAACCCTGTCTTTGAGAAATTTCAAGAGCCAGAAGTCACGGGGGGTGAGATCAGGTGAATGAGAGACTGTCATGCAGTAGGAAACACAATGCTGCCCACTATGGTTTCTGCGAAATGTTCTCGAAAAACCTCCTGTATGGATCGACCAATGTGTGAAGGGGCCCCATCCTGCATGAAACTAATTGAATCTATGCACAGGTGCTGCAGTATCTGTGATACAACAAAATTGTTCATCATATTGCAATACCTCTTGGCAGTAACTGAGCAGGTCACAGGCCCCAACTGGCAAATGTCTTCAAAGAATGGTCCCATGATAAATGAAGCTATAAACCTGCGCCTTTGGATGAATGCAAAGGAATTTGTTGGATTGCATGTGGGTTTTGCGTCTTGAATGCCCAGCAATTGTGGGCATTCACAGCTCTGTTTAGATTGAGGACCTTGGATTTGATCATCTCATCAGAGGATATAATTATAAATGAGGTGTCAAATCACCCTCCAGTTGAGATCCTCAACTGGAGGTCCTCATTCTGCTAGCAACCAACTGGGTGGTTGCTAGCAGAGTGAGGACCTCTATGAGAAAAGGGTATATGTAGAACTACAAGGATGGTGATTATGAGGAGCTCAGGAGACAGCTTACAGGTGTAGCATGGAATGAGGAGTTAGCTGAAAATGTGATCAATGCAGCTTGGGGGATATATTCAAGAACTGTCTAGTAGAAGCAATGTCTAAATGTATTCAAAGGATCAGAAGGTTAAATAAGATAGGTGTGAAATAGATGAAGAGATTAAGCATGCAATACAGAGGAAAAAGGCATTATGGAGAAGGCATAAGAGAAGTGGCAATAATCAATTGTATGAGGTTTACAAAGAACACAGCAAAGAAGGTGACTTGGTTGGTAAGGGTAGCAAAAGTGAAGTATGAGCAGCAGCTAGCTAATGAAGCCAAAAATAATCCTAGGGATTATTTTTGATATTTGATATGTAGCAGCAATATCGAATATTGCTGCTTATTATTATTGATATATTTGATATTCGATATGTAGCAGCAAAAAAAAGAATGACTATGGAAGGATGACATTGATTGGATTAACTGTATAAGAACAATTGCTGTGAAAGTATAGTGCAGATACTCAATGAGCAATTCATAAAGTTCTTTCATTCTTGTGAATGTGACATCATGAAGAGTTTGAAAGCAGTTGATGAGGAACTGAGCAAACTTGATGTTAATCTGCGGGACTTGCCAATATATCACCAAGTATTTTGAAATGTGCCAGGGAGTTGGCATCTGCCTTGACATATTTTTTTAATATGAGTCTTGCACTGGATCAAGTTCCAAAGGAAGGAGGCCAAGATTGTGCTGCTTCATAAGGGAGGTGATAGAATTCAAGCATAAAATTATAGGCCTATCATCAGATGTTGTGGTTAAGGTGTTGGAGAAGCTGGTGAGAACTAGGATCCAGAATTGGGTTGGCAACATGGATTTGCTAAAGGGAGGTAATGTTTTAGTAATCTACCTACTTATTACAATAAGGTGATGGCATCATTGGACAGAGGACAGGGATACACAGTAGTATCCCTGTCCAATGATGCCATCATGCAAAGGCTTTTGATAGCTTACCGAATGATAAGTTGATAGTCAAACTAGAGAGGATGGGATATATTAGATTAGTACATTAGACAGCAAGTTCTGTATGGGGTAGAAATATCCTGGAAGAGGAAAGTCACTAGTGACATGCCTCAGGAGTCTGTTTTAGGGCCACTGCTGTTTAACCTGTATGTTAATGATATTGGCAAAGATTTGAATGGGGATATTCAGTTGTTTGCAGATCATGCAAAGCTGGGATTAACTATGAAGAGTAGAAAAGATGTTGTGGCCTTACAAGAAGACTTGAATAGATTGAATGAATGAGCACATGAATGGGGATTCCAGTTTATTGTTGCAAAATGTTTTAAAATTAGGGAAACAAAGATGGGATGTAGAATTTAATTTAAGAATTTACGCTTGGTGGGGATATATTGTTGGAGGTGGAGGAAATAAGAGATCTTGGAGTGATAGTGTATAAGGATCTGAAATTTAGGGGCACATTGCCAAAATTGTGAGGGCAACAATGAATTCTGGGAATGATGAAGGACAATGACTTGTAGAAATAAGGAGATTCTTGTTCCATTGTATAAGGTTCTGATTAGACCACACATGGTTTACTGTGCACAGATTTGGTCACTGGTTTTCAAAAGGATTAAGAGATGTTGGAAAGGATCCAGAGGCGACTGACTAAGGTAGTTTCTGATCTCTGGAATGTCGAATATGAGGAAAGGTTAAGAAGATGCAATTTACAGAGTCTAGCAGATAGGAGGAAGAGGGGGTGATATGATAGAGACCTACAAGTTAGTAAGGGGTTGTTGTAGGATCAAGGTTGAAGAGGTTTTACAGAAAATGGTGGGAGATCAGGGAGAGAACCAGAGATCATTCCTGGAAGTTATATAAGGAAGATGTAAGCAGGGGAGTGAGAAGCAGATTTTTTTGCATGTAGAGTTGTGAATGATTGGAACGCCTTGCCTGAGGGGATGGTGTCTGCAGAGAACTTGAGTGTGTTTAAGGTGTGGTATGATGAGTTGTGTGTATGACAAAAGGACCTCCAAATGAATCCTTGACTCCATGGGGGCTTAGAATAATAATAATAATCAATTTGAATACTTTAATTGATCAATTAATTGTAACCAAATCTGCATAGAGTGGGGGACAATGAGTTTGTTTTAAGATATATTAGAATTACTCAAAGGTGTAAATATAATAGTAAATTTGGTAAAGGAGGACAATGCTTACCTCTTTCAACTATAATCATGCAATTTGCAAAAGCTCTCGCAGGAAACAGGACATTTAGTAGATTGTCAACACTGTTTTCCATTGTAAATATTGGCAAAAAAGTTATAAATTATTTATAGAAAATTATATATTAAAAATCATCTATATCGGTGTCTTAAACACATCAGTTCACACTTCACGCACACAAAAACAGATGAAACTCAGAAAACAAAAACAGCAACTCACGACAACGTTCAATTGGTTGGTTGACACAATAACAATCATAGCTACTGATTTCTGGGTGCTACTGTCTTAGTGCACACACACACACACACACCCTGCCTTGTTTTCTGGGTGGTTTAAAACCACTGGAACACTAAGAATTTAACCCACTGCACCATCCATGTTTGTTCAAGGGGTTCTAGGTGTCTGTATTTGTGACCGCACATACCCAGGCTATTAATGGCAATGTGATGCAATGCTTACGTGTCGAAAAGTGTCCTCTTCATAAAGCGTTAGTATTTTGTGTTTCATTTTAGGAGTCACGTGAAGCAAAAATGTATGTGACATTGCTATTCTGTCGGTGTGCTGCACTGCAAACACTGAATATATGCCCCTGATATACATACATACATACATATATATATATATACATATACAGAAGACACACACAGAGAAGGTAAATATCCATGTGGGCAATCTGCCTAATACATCACTCCATTTATTCTCTCACAGATTCCCTTAACACTTTCTATAATATAGGGGCTGTGTTTTATCAGAATCATGCTTTTTTTTATTTATTTATTTTTTTTTAAGGCACATTTTTGTGGCAAAATGTTCTGGAGAATATAGAAAATTATTAGAAACAGAGAAAAATGATTAGAAACGAAAAGAAATGGAGGAAATCTTTTCAAAGTAATTATTGAAATAATTACTTTGAAAGATTGCTAAATGAAATATGGAGTGTCAGAACAGTAGCAGAAAATATTCATGAGAAATGTGCAATCAGAAACACATTAATACTATTATTAATTATATGAAGAGCCAAAGGCTTCAATTCAGTGACATGGTCTTATTTAGGTTAAGGGATATTACATCCCATATTGTTTCATAGCCGAATAAGAAGCTCAAAGAGTTTCATGCCGAATATAGAAACTATATAAAGTTTGGCAAGTCCAAGAGTAAGCAAATACCTGGATAGTGCAACATCTGACCAATTTGGTAGTGCTACACTGAGGCAACTCATAGTAAGGGTGGAGCAAGCTCCAATCACTATTCTTGGTATTTACCCATAATGTGAAACCTAGCTCCTAGGAGCTGTATACTGTTCTATATTCGGCATTGACCTTGTCTCATAATGTAGAACAGTAATACAGCGCCTAGGAGCTGGGTTTCACATTATGGGTAAATACCAAGAATAGTAATCAGAGCTTGCTCCACCCTTACTATGAGTTGCCTCAGTGTAGCACTACCAAATGGGTCAGATGTTGCACTATCCAAGTATTTGCTTACGCTTGGACTCGCCAAACTTTATATAGTTTCTATATTCGGCTATGAAACAATATGGGAGGTAATATCCCTTAACTTAAATAACATATTAATACACTTGAAGCAAAAACTTGGAATGTGGAACAGCAGCTGGAGTAGATATCTGTCCAGAAATGCTCAAATATAGAGGTATAAAACTTTTGCAGTGGCTGCATGGCATAATTCAAAAGCCTTGGTCAGATGGCTGAATTCCAGATGACTAGAGTGAAACTTATAGTATCCACGTAAAAAAAGGAATTTAAAAATGTGAGAATTACAGAGGAATTTCCCTACTGAGAACTCAGTAGTTCCCAGATAAGATTTATGTAAGACATGCTTAGGAGAGGTAAGAAAAATTATTAGGGGAAACTTGGAGAACAACATGGGTTTAGGCTAAATAGAGGTTGTCAGGATCAGATTTTCACTTCAAGGTAGATAGCTAAGAAATCATGGGCATATGATAATGGTCTCTAAGTAAATTTTGTAGATTTGGAAAAGGAATATAACAATAACAAGGTTCTAAGAAAAAACGCTGTTATAAACATTACAGTTATATGAAAAATGTAAAGACTTTGTACTGAGTGATACACAGTCGATATGTAAGTTGTATCTTTAAAGGTACCTGTGGCATGATTATAAATAATAAATTACACGATAACCACAGTAACTACTAATAATCTTTCAAATCATTCAGGTACGAATGGTACATCATTCAGGTACATCATTCATTTCAAATCGTTCAGGTACGAATGATTTGAAAGGAGATAAAATGGAAATGATAGAAGACCTGAATGAATTGTTTGAGGTAGCAAAAGAAAAGAGTGAGAGAGTTAGAATGATTAGTCTTTTGCCACGGTATGACAGTGAAATGTTTAAAATGAGGGCTATAATTGCAAATCACTTTATGCGTGGGTTATGTATGACGAGTGGTGTGGAATTTGTGGATGTGTGGAGTGAGTTTGATGGGCGAAAGGATCTATATAAGATGGATGGCTTGCATTTGAATGGTTACGGTGTAAGAAGACTTGAGAAAGTGTTGCTGAATGTAGTGGATGTGCAAACTCAGGGAAACTAGATTTGTTAGGGGGGGAAGTAGAGATACAGTCCTTATGGAGGCAGTTGAATGTAAGAATGAATATAATATGCCAGAGCAAATAAGGACAACAAATCTGAGTGGGATAGTTAATATAAGGCATCAAGGTAGGGTTGGGGCTAATGGGGGTCTTAAATTCATGTACACTAATACTAGGAGTATTAGGAACAAGAAGGAAGAGTTTTTGGCCATGGTAGGCACTTCCAGACCACAGGTTATAGGTATTAGTGAAACATGGCTGACTGTAGATGATATAACTAGTGGGATTGAATGTGATGGGTATAGTGTGTTCAGGAATGACAGAGAGAATAAAATGGGGGGAGGAGTATTGTTGATGATAGCTGATGAGCTCCAGCCAAGGAGAATAGAAGTTGAATTGCAGGATAGAGATAAGAGCACATTTGAGGCCATTTGGTGTGAGATTGTGGCTAGCAGAACTAAATATACAATTGGGTGCTGCTATAGACCAGGTGATGGAAAAGATGGTGGTGACAGTATGCACAAGCAAATAGAAGAAATGGGTGGAAGGAGGGTGATTATTATGGGAGATTTCAACTATGGTCGCATTGATTGGAGTGAGGAGAGGACACACAGAAGGAACTGGATTTTATGCGGTTATTAAGGGATAACTATCTGCGACAGCATGTAATGGAAAATACTAGGGGTCAGAGAGTGCTTGACCTAGTAATTACATTTGAGGATTTGGCTGTAACAAATATGACCACATTGCCACCAATCGGTGAGAGTGATCATAGGGTCTTAACTTGGGAGGTGGCTAAAGGTGTAGAATTTTCAATTAAGACAGGGTACATGTGGAATTATCGGGCTGGAAAGTATGACAAGCTTAGGAGTTTGATTGGTTCAGTGCCATGGCATGTACAACTGCAAGGACTAGAAGTTGATAGTGCATGGGAGGTAGTTAAGAAGTGCTTGCATGAAGCAATGGCTGACTGTATACCTAGAGTCCGAATAATAAATCAAGTAGGGGTTAAATGGATGAATAACAATATTAAGCTTGAGTTGCAAAAAAAGAAACAACTATGGAGGGAATTTAAGGAGAAGGGTGACCGGCAGGCACATGAACGGTATAAAGCACAGGCCAGAAGGGTGACGAGTGTGGTAAGAAAAGCAAAAAAGGATTACGAAAGAACATTGGCCATGCAGGCTAAAGAGAATCCTAAACAGTTTTTTAGATATGTAGCAAGTAAAAGGAAAAATGTACATGGCAGATTGATTTTAAAGAATGCCGATGGTAGGGAGGTAACTGAATCAGTTGAGATAGTTGAGTTACTGAGTGAGCACTTTGCAAAAGTATATCATCCAGGTGGTGACATTGCAGAAACGAATAAACCAGTAGATTATACGGGAATTGTGGTTAATGAAGTGGAGGTGAGTAGTCTATTGCATAACCTCAATGTCAATACATCTGTGGGATTGGATGGTATACCAGCTCGTGTTGTACGAGAAGCAGCTAAAGAATTGTCAGTACCCTTGACCATTTTGTTTAATTTGAGTCTCGGTTCTGGGTTAGTCCCAAGCGGGTGGAAAGAGGGGAAAATAGTTCCACTGCATAAAGGTGGTTCCAAGACTGCTGTAGTAAATTACCGACCGATTAGCATATCAGGAATCATTGTCAAGGTCTTAGAGAAAATAGTCAAGAGGAAAATACAAGATTGGATAGAAGAAAATGGGATACTGTATCGGGGACAGCATGGTTTTGTGAAGGGTAGGTCATGCCTCAGTAACTTGCTCACGTATTATAACACAGTGACGGCTGAACTGGATAAGGGTAATGGGTTTACGGTGATTCTACTGGACCTTGCCAAGGCCTTTGACAGGATTCCACATGGAATTCTAATCAGTAAATTGCAGCATATGGGAATGGACATAGGGTTGGTGAGATGGATAGGAGGGTGGTTGATGGAGAGATATCAGAGAGTGGTTTACTCGGGAGTAGAGTCCACAAGACGGCCTGTGACTAGTGGTGTGCCACAAGGATCTGTTCTTGGACCACTGCTGTTTAATTTGTTCATAAATGATATAGGAAATGATCTGAGAGGAACAGTTCATTTGTTTGCGGATGATGCGAAGTTGGGTAGGGCAATAGTGAATGCAGATGACATCAAAATTTTGCAGGATGATTTGGATAGATTGGAGGTCTGGGCTAAGGAGAATGGATGTCAGTTTAATGTGGCAAAATGTAAGGTTATGCATTTTGGGGTGAAAAGATTGGCGGCAGTTTACTGCATTGGTGGAACCGTGCTCCAGGAAATTGATGAGGCACGAGATTTAGGAGTGTTGGTAGATAAGGAATTGAAATTTAGGGGACACATTGCAAAAGTGACCAAAACAGCTCATCAAATCACTTGGTTGCTGAAGAATACGTTGACAAGCAGAGACAAGCAGGTTATTGTTCCTCTGTATCGAGCCTTGATAAGACCCCATCTAGACTACTGTGCTCAGATTTGGTCACCTAGGTTTCTTCTTGATGGGGAGGAGGTGGAGAGGATCCAGAGGCGAGTGACCAAGATGATAGCAGGTCTGTGGAATGAACCGTATGAGAACAGGTTGAGGATTTGTGGGTTGCAAAAATTGGTTGATAGGCGGAGGAGGGGAGATATGATTGAGACATTCAAATTACTGAAGGGTTTCTATAAAATTAATTCAGAAGATATTTTTGAGAACAGGGCTGGCTGTGGGAGGACTCGGGGACATCCATGGAAACTGGGCAAAAGTGTGGTTAGTAAAGGTGTTAGAGCTGGGTTCTTTACTTTTAGAGTAGTGAATGAGTGGAATGCGCTCCCTGAGTCTGTGGTGGATGCTGTGACAGTGAATGAGTTTAAGGCGAGGTATGATAGATACTGTATGAATGTCAAATAGTTGTGATGAATATGATTTGGGGCCTCCCTCGATGAGTCCAATGACTCCCTGGAGTTGCCCGTAATAATAGTAATAGTAATAGTAATCTAACATACTTTGGACAAACAGGCCGTTCTGTAGAAAAAAGAATTAACTTCAATATTATATTGAATACATGAAACCTCAAAAGTCTGGTATGGCAGGACATAAAATTGACACTAAACACAATATCCAGTGGGATAAAGCTCATTTTCTACATAGATGGAGGTTTAAATATGAACGCCTTTTCAAAAAAAGTTGCGAAGCCCTTTTACATCAGCCAAATCTGAATTGGAATGATTGTCTCTCTCTCTCTCTCCCAAAAGTATGGGAGATTCTTATCTTATGTAACCATCAAAAATAGTTGTTTAATAATATTTTTAATATTATTAATAATAATTTATAGCACGCGGCAACAGATTTTAATTGGTAAACCACCAACTGCTGTATGTACTTTGGGTACATACAGCAGTTTCAGAATCAGGTTTCTTTGATTGCTTGTTTCTACACACTGATGATGTACTGTTATTCTCAGTACGAAATATCTGTACTTTAATTTCATTAAAGTCAATTATTGTGGTTATCATGTAATTTATTATTTATGTAAGTTGTATTCAATAGTTAGAATTAAGAGACATGATGATAATTTGATGTAAAATCAAGTGTGAGACAAGGGGGCACACCATCTACACTGTTATTCATCATTCATATGGATCACATTATGAAAGAAACTAGTATTAGGCATGATACCAAAAACTGCAGATGTTAATCTCAGCTCTTCATGCAGATGACATCATACTCTTAATAAATTCAGTACTAGTCTACAGGCTTCCTTAACTAAACTGCATAAAGGGTGCAACAAAGTTGCTATGAAAATGGGCAGGTAAACTGAAAGCATCAGCTATATCCTGAATGGGAACTACAGCAAGTAAAACTTTACGCTATTTAGACATGATTTTTAATGAAGATAGCAAATTACATATGGAACTAGATATGGTAGGAAATCAACTGAATAAATTTATAAAGAAATTAGTCAAAATCCTAAACTACCTGTGTTTAACAATGTTAAAACCAATTTTAATCTATAGATCTGTGACCTAAGTTAGAAATCAAACAGTTGATTGAAGACTAGAGACCACAGATATAATTCTGAGAAAAATTAGGGCGAACATATAGCATCAATAGAAGAATAATAATGTTAAAACTGAAAATATTAGGGAATGACTTGACACTGGTAGCATTCGTGAATGTATGAACAGAGCTAATCTCAGAATGGAAGGGGAAAGGCTAGCAAAACAACTGATGGCAATAAAAAGATCCACAGGAAGATCAAAATTTAGACTGCGTGATGCAGTTAGAAATTCCTTAAAATATTGAAATATAAGATTTGAGAATACTAGAATCCTGAGAGGTAAAAGACTAATTTGGAGGAATACAGTCTATAAGAAGTTAATAATAATGCAAACTTTTCATGTGGTAGCATGATAGTATCCTGTGCACACTTTGAGGGTACACAGCAGTATGATGATAACAACATACAAAGATAGTGCAAGAAGCACCTATATAGTTGAACACTAACTAATTACTTTTATTAAACCATACTTATGAAATAGTTAAAAACTGCAGTGCATGAACTCTCTCTTGATATATGTATGGAGGTATAAAACTTCTGCAGTGGATGCAAGGCATAATTCAAAAGCCCTGGTACATGTATGTGTGTGTGTGTATAGCAATCCACCCATAAAAGTTTAGAAACCAACAGCGAATTTAATACTGTGGCTGGCATAGAGATTAAATAATCTGAGAATCCTACTCTAGAAACTACAAGGGTACTTGTTTCAAGGTACTTCAAGGGCTTCTGATGATGATGGTGATGATGATAATAATAATGATGATATTATTATTAGTCACACCTCCATGGGGTTAATCATGCGAGGGCACTCTATGCAGCTACAATACATCTCACAATCTCCCCTACTATTCAAAGCTCCAATTACACATAGTTACACTACTAATATCATCATCACCATCTACTCTCCATCACCACCAGTAAATCTGGTCTGTAAACTGCATGTTCTCATGGCCAATTTGACTGCATGTGGGATGAAAAACCAGAATTTCCAGGAGGGAAAAAACCCTGCTACCTTCATATAAGATTGATTAACTCACCTTAAATTGAAAATTCTTATATAAAGATTCCTCTCATCACAATGAAATTCGAACTCAGGTGTCTTTTCTAACTGATGGGCACAATGTTCTGCTGTTCTTTTAATTATGCTATGGAGGTGCATATAATAAGCATAGTCTCTAACATCAGACAATGGAAATTTATCAAACAATACTGTAGCAGACATGGAACCAAGGTTGGGTAAAATTGTGATTGGCTAAGAGAGAAATTCCAGAAAACAATCTTGAATACTCAAGAATAAGTTTTCCACTTTTCTACACACACACACCCTCCTTGGAAAGAAATCAATAGACAACCCCCATGGGCAAGGTGCATTGTGCCGTGTAAGGAGTCGTGTTTGAAACCAGCATAAATTGGAGGAATATGATGTTCCCAAGTCAGTGCAACTGCATCTGGGTGAAATGGCTGTGAGAAAGGAAGTGATGGAGTTTGGAAGAGGTATTGTGATAGGATGCCACGTTGCAGGTCTATCTGTTCAGCAAATTATTAACAAACTGGGAACACCTGATCAACAATCAGTGATACCATACTGAGATGGAAGCACAGAGTCAACTGCAAATGCTACCTGCAATGAATGACCCACCACACTCACCGAATGTGACCACAGGTGCTACAAAGGATAATGTGTAAAAATTGCCATTCATCGGCTGACACGTTGAATGTGGAGTTCTGTGCACTGAATGGAACACGAATCTGCACAAAAATATTCAGAACCCAGGCTGACAACATGGAATTCCATGGAGGATGGCAATATGAAAGCCCCACATTACCCAAACCAATATACAGTGGTGCAAAGAGCATGTTGAGTGGAGCGCAGAAGCTTGGAAAGCTCTGTTATGAAGCAACAAATTTCATGCTATGCCTTCTACTGAGCAGATGCATGGGTGTGGTGGATGCTTGGCAAACATCAAATATGAGAGCGTGTAATCCCAACTATGAATTCGGAGGTGGCAGTGTGATGGTATGGTCTTTTTTCCTGATTTGACCTCAGACTTGTGTTTGTGGTGTGTGAGGTATCTGGACATTCTGGACAATACTTTGTGTTGTTTCTTCAGAACTGACCATTGTATCTTTCAGCAGGATAATGCACGTCATAATTCCTGCAGTAACTGCATGGTTTGTGGACATGATCGCCACACTTGAGTGGCCTCTACAGTCCTGATCTCAATCCTATTGAACATCTGCGGGATGAACTGGAGCATCAGGTGAGGTCAAGAAACATCCGTCCCATAACAGTCCAGGACTTTATTATTGTACGATTATGGAAAGTATGCCCCATAGGATTGCTGCGGTCATCACAGCAACAGGAGCTGTATTTTAATAAGATAAGTGCCGTGGCTGTTTGTCCCTCACATGGTATCCACTGACTTCTTTCCAAGCAGTGCATGTATGTATGTATGCATGTGTGTATTTTTTTTTTCTGCAGCAACATTTTGTTATAAATGGATAAGAAAATAAGAAATTTGTTTGAAATCACTAATGACATACTGTTTTTTTTTTTTTTTAATCTCACTATTTTAATACTGCCTGAACACAATGGATAGAAATCAGGTTCAGATAAAGAACAAATCACAAGCAAAGTGAATGATCTTTTTATTCTAATGTGGGTTGGCCCACATTATATGAAGATAGCATGCATTTTTCTTCTAGAAACTCAGTTTTTTTTTATCCTATATACAGACAAAAAATGTTATTGGTGGAGGTTTTCATTTTTATTTAATATGATGACAGAATGGTCATGAACCCCTTTTATAGGAAGGTACAGCACCATCTCAATTCCCCCCCCCCTATTTTTATCCAGGCTCAGGTCCAGCATAGCTGACAAATCTGGCCTATGGCTGGAGGAACTGGTCTTAAGTATGGTGTTATGCATGGATTAGCAGTAGCATTGTCATTGTGTAAAACTGGACAATTATGTTAGTGAAACAGTGATTTGTATGTGTGTGTGTGTGTGTGTGTGTAGTAGTGGAATAGGGTGCCCTCCCATGATAAATACTTGGAGATGTCACATAATAATAGTAACAATAATAGTGATTTATTTTTTAAATCCATTTGAGAAAGCATTCAGTAAAGGTAACTGAAAGATTAATTAGGAAAAAGAACAAATAGAAAATATTCCACCTAGCATTATTATCACACAGTTGCTCAAAAGAAGAAATCTGAACCATGAGTTATGTATAGTAGAAACATTATGTGTATAAATGAAAGACTATTATATGATCTTTTTGGGAAAAGATGTGACAGGAAACATAAGACCATGGTCATATGGTAGGCACGATAATCCTATTTGTTGATAAGTATTTCACCAATTCAATTATATACCGCTACATGCCAAAATGTAATATATCTCAATTATTAATGTTGCATAAATTTAATACAAACATTGCAAGATTATGTTCTGATATAACGAAATATCGACACAAAATTACAATATAAATGGAAGACAAATGTAAACGAATATGTACGGCTAAATAACAGCAGACTAAAAATCTAATACAGTTACAGAACGATATTATTGTAAGTATATGCTATCAAAATATCTATAGGACGCACCCCTGGAGCTATTGAGTGAGGACAGGAATGATTATCTTTATTCATCAAATTTATTTTTAAGAAGTGCAATAATAAACTCGTTGTTTATTTTACCTTTCAAAAATTCTTCGCTCTAAAATATTAACAGACTTCAGAACAAAATAAAAAAAGTAAACACTTCCACCCTACAACCTAAACAAAACAATGGCTATTGCATGACAACAACATACAACGCAATAACAGCTGTCAGAATTTCTCACCTATGCTGCCACCTACAAATCAAACAATAATCTTTTTTATCAACACATGCTTCAACAGAAACTGTCAGGTCAGGTGGATGAATGATCTTTATTTCTTTCTTCGTGAACATTGCTTCAGCTCAAGTGCTTTCTTTCTGTTTTGTTTTTTTCAAAATCTCTTCTGATCTGGTTTTTCCACCTTTCCCTCGGAATTTTTCTTAGTCTTCGTTCCTCAGTTTTCATTTCTTACATTGTTCGTGTTATTATTATTATTATTATTATTATTATTATTATTATTATTATTATTATTATTATTATTATTATTATTATTATTATTATTCAGGCCTCCATGGAGTCAAGAGACTCATCGTGGGAGGATCTCCCTAGGAAACACAAAGTCTATCATACCACCCCTTAACTGTTCTTGCTCTCACCACTCTATTAGGCAATGCATTCCACAGTTCAACTACCCTCCAATCTCTCAAGGCAACCCTTGAAATTTTAATCCTCCCCCGGGAGCGAAATTCAGGAAGAAACCTCAAATGCAAAACCTCTCGTTCAGTACTCAATATTCTTTCTAAATTCATTATCATTATATGCTTACCGCATTAAACATACACAATCATTTTGAAAAACACTTTCAAGACCAAAACATCCCTTCCAAATATACAAATGCTTATTCTATATTTTCTTATTTCACTATTGCCTCAAAATTTATATTTTGATTGCTTGTATTTATCCTCACCTGGGGCGCTTGACAAACCTGCCTGTATAGCACAGTGGAAGTGATCTTTACACTCCTCACTGCTAAACCACCCAAAGAAAGAGAGTCACCACATGAGCTCGATTCTAGTCGCCGACTAGAGGAACTTTTTCCAAACCATTTCTTTTTTTTTGCCGGTTCCTGAGTTAATCGATCTCTGGCACGGACAAGCGGTTTTTTTCCCCTGAAACTCTGGTTTTTCGTGCCGTAATCTCAGGAAAATCGACCGTAGAATCCATACTATTTTTAGGCACTAAACGTATTGTGTTAGGGTCAGGGACGACGAAATGACGGCATTTGTTAGCTTTTTCTTCACTGAGTGCCAATTATAGTAATGATAGCTTTGGGCAAGATACATATGAATGGTGACTAGTGAAGACTGAACTGTCCACTCAGTGTCCAAAAGTTAGATAGGGCTAAAATGGCATCGTCTACTCCCTATACGTGAATAAAGGGCGTTAGTTGATTTTTTTTATATATTATTTTAAAAATGTCCAAAAGGATGTGATTATTAAACACAATAAAACCATTTATCTTCGCCAAGAAAACAAGATAACCACCTGCATTAAGGAATACTGTGCATGTGCTAAGAATTAGGAAGGATGGGAACCCTAACTTACAGACCAAATATCAAAAAATAATAATAATAATAATAAAATCAGCTAACGCCTTTTTATTTCCATATATAGGGAGCAGGCGAGGTCGTTTTTTAGCCCTTATACAAACCGAAACATCAACCTTATACAAGATACACCGCCAGGTTAAGACAACCTTACAACTGCAGAAAGATAACTCAGAACCCATCACTCCCACCACTCCGGCAGAAATAATAAACTCATAACCCATCTAAATAGCAAAAAAGGCTCCAGACCCAGATGGAATAAATAACGGAATAATAAAACTACTCTCAAGAAAGGCCATAGTACATCTCGTCAACATAATCAAGGCTATCATCAGATACCAGCATTTCCTCACAGCTTGGAAGATCGCAAATATCATACCATTGAAGAAGCCGGGAAAGAACCCCAACACCCTGAAAACTACCTACCAATCAGTTGTTACCCAGCCTCGGAAAGGTGACCGAGAAAGTGATACTCTCAAGGCTTCAAGCGGAAACAGACAAAAGGTTGTACCAAATGAGCAGTTCGGCTTCCGCAAGGGCCACAGCACAGTCCAACAATAACACCGGCTAGTAGAGATCATCACAAAAGGCTACAACTGGAAACAACACACAGCTGACATCTTCATCGATGCAGCGAAGGCATTCGACAAAGTTTGACATCAAGGCCTTCTGTACAAAATTCAGAAAATTTAACATGCCAGTTAAGTTAATGAAAGTCATCCACTTGTACCTAAAAGAAAGATATATGCAAATAAAAATCAATGAAACACTATCATCCAGATGAAAGGTATCGGCAGGCGTTCCTCGGCTCACTTCTGGCACCTCTCCTGTTCTCAATCTTCATAGCGGACATCCCTCTGAACCCCAAAACAACAAACACTGCATTATATGCAGATGATACTGCAATACTGGCAAGTTCTGAGTCCAAATCTGGCAATTAGAAAACTACAAAGCAGCATTCTCATAATAGAAAAATGTCTGGCAGACTGAAGGATCCAAGTAAACCCCAACAAAAAGTTCAGCCGTACTGTTTTCCAGAAAGAGAGTTCACAACATGGATGACATTCACCTCTTAGGTGTCAAGATCCCATGACAGAATGACATCAAATATCTCAGAGTAGTACTCGATAAAAAACTCAACTTCAGCAATCACATAAAGCACACTGCCCTAAAGACATCGAAAGTAATCGCCCAGCTTTACTCTATGATCAACAGGAAAAGCAAACTCGACACACAAACCAAGCTTTTCATCTAAAAGATGTAATACGCCCAGTTACCACATATGCATCCCCCGCATGGAGGCCGTACAGGTCGAAAAAAGGCTTAGAAAAATTTCTTCCAGTCGCCGACTAGATTCGAAACCAAGAAGTCTTCCTTCGTGCGGTCAAGCGCCGTGGTGTGCAAACGCCACAACCTCTGAGCTACACAGGCTCTCCAGACCAAAGATTAAGACACATAAACATGAAAGGAATAATGTCATAAATTCACTATCTAATTCCTTTATATTCCCAGCAGACAATAGGCACTAAACATTCTAACCGTAACATTTGGGAAATCTGTAGGTAGGTTTGTACCTTTCACAATCCTCAAGTTTTGAAATAAAACTTGAGGATTCTGAGAGACACAAACCTCCTAGCACATCGAAGGATTGCAATAATCCTACGAGGTGCTAGTTATTATTGATATTCCTAATCCTGACTAGCAATTATGTGAATGTACTAATTCGTGCAATGATATATTTGACTGCATTGTGGCTTAAATTCTAAATTTCTCCAGAAAGAAAACTGTATATCCGAAAGATCAGCTGACTTAAAAAAATGATTCGGTAACTACATCGAATTAACATTGGTTTCCTTCTTCAGAACTAGTATTCGTAAGTGATTATGCAAATAATACAGATCCACCTATAATTCTTATTTCTTTATTTTATAGCAATGATAAGCCTATGTAACTCAGTGGAAGTGGTGCGCCGCTCACGGCTCTATAGTTCCCGAAGAAAGAACCTCGTAGTTCAATACTACTTGGCGACTTGGCTCTACTCCTAAGACTATAGTTAATCATACGCGTCATCCGGTGAAGATAGGCGGCTGACAAGTCCCACCGTGTGGTGGACACTACTTATAACACTATGTTCACTATATGAAAATAGCGTAGGTTCTGCATTCGATTTTCTTGAGTTTAGACGAAAAACTCAAGTTTCCTGGAGAAAAAAAATCCAAGTACGCCATCTTACTCCTGTAGAGAGTAGGAGTAAACGTTTCAGCATTTAGGGAGTAACCAAGAGGTGTCACGAATAATAATAATAATAATAATAATAATAATATTAGGAATTACACACATCCGCTGAAATAGCGTGCGTTTTTTTAATATACGGGAAAACAAACGAGTTAGAAGAAGAAGAAAAAAAAACACTTGCCCGTGTCAGAGATCGATGAACTCTGGAAAATTTCAATTTGTGTGTGTGTGTGTGTGTGTGTGTGTGTGTGTGTGTGTGTGTGTGTGTGTGTGTGTGTGTGTGTGTGTGTGTGTGTGTGTGTGTGTGTGTGTGTGTGTGTGTGTGTGTGTGTGTGTGTGTGTGTGTGTGTGTGTTGGAAAGGGTATGGTGTGTTTATGGGGGGTAGAGAGAAATGAATGGGGGTGGAG
Source organism: Typopeltis vanoorti (assembly GCF_054136105.1). NCBI lineage: Eukaryota > Metazoa > Arthropoda > Arachnida > Uropygi > Thelyphonidae > Typopeltis > Typopeltis vanoorti. The sequence continues at coordinate 37,806,914 of NC_143560.1, forward strand.
TGTTAATGATTATATCTGATGAACTGCAACCAAAGAGAGTAGAAGTTCAACTGCTGGACAGTAAAAATAGCACATTTCAGGCTATGTGATGTGAGATACACTATCAACCAGTAACAGTCCGGACACCCCGTTATTTAAAGTTATGGAATATTCCAGGTTTATTAATAACATAAAAATCGGCGTACAGATAGTAGAGAGCAGTATGTCATTGAAGCAATTGAATACATGTGTATGGTAAAATGATGCTAAAGTATTTACTTCGAGAGAGGTATCATTGTGGGCTGTCACATGGCGGCATGTCTATACGTGCTATTGCCACTTAACTCGAGCATCAAAAATCACCAGTTAGCAATGTGGTCAACAAATGGAGACATTTTGGCATCAGTAGTGCAGAAAACAGTCAGGGCGGCCGCTGAAATTGGCTGACAGAAACAGGAGAGTGTTGAAACAGTTGGAAGACAAAAACGGCTGCGATCGGTAATGACATCCGTGATGAGTACAAGAACGCTACTAACGCCACAGTCAGCACTAATACTGTACGATAAGAACTCCATTTACTGGGTTTACACGAAAGAGCAGTGGCACACAAGCTAAACATCTCAGCAACGAAAAAGGCAGCTCGTCTGCCTGGTGCAAAGAGCATGTGAACTGGGCAATTGACCAGTGCAAAACAGTACTGTGGAGCGATGAATCAAGATCCACTTTTGTCCAGTCTAATGTCATGGTGTAGGTGTGAAGGCAGCCTGGTGAACGCTTGTTCCACCGTGAGTTGTACACAGAGAAAAGCTTAGTGGCAGAAGGGTAACGGTTTGGGGTGCATTCAGCTGATTTCGAGTGGGACCACTGGTCGTTGTCCGTGGTTCCATGATGGAGCACAATACCTAGATATTCTAGATAATCAGGAGTTGCCTACACTGTGGAGTTCTTATGGAACACACCCTTGTTACTATCAAGACGATAACACCCAATTTCAAAAAGCTGTAGCTTTATAGAAAGGTGTGAAGAGAAGAATGTTAAACGACTTCCCTGGTCTTCATGGAGTCTTGACCTCAACGCCATAGAACATGTGGGATGAACTGGAGCGGCGATTTAGGTCCAAAGCAGCACGTCCACGATCTGCAGCTGAACTCAGAGCTTCTTTGAAGGTCGTATAGAGAACATTTTCACCTGTCTGCCGCACATTGGTGGAAAGCCTCCCTCAAAGGGTGCAGGAGGTGATCAAAGGCAAAAGTGGACATACCCGATATTAGGGTTCGCCTGCTGGTGTCCACTGTAAATTGCTAAAGTGCCCAGATACTTATTGGTGGTTAGTGTATATGGATGGCTTATGTAGCTCAGTGGAAGTCTCGCTTGCATCCTTTGCGCTAAGCAGTCAAAAGATAGATCTGGAAAAATGTTTTCTAAGCCATTCTTCTACAGATTCCAGAATTCGTCGATCCCTGACACGGAACAGTGCATTTGTTCTTCCAGACACTCAAGAATACCGACCGTATAACCCACATTATTAAAGACAATAACACGTGATGTTAAAGTTTAAAGTTTGGTACCAAGAGAAGTAAGCACTTGTTTGCCCGTCTCTTCATCGGTTTCTGTCTATAATTAATGATAGCTATGGTCAAGCTATCTCTGATTGGCTACTGGTGGAGTTTGAACTGCCCACTCAATCTCAAAAAGATAACTAGGGTTGAAAGGCCATGCTTACTTCCTATGAGGGAATAAAAGGCGTTATTGATTTTTATATATCTTACGTAATTATTATATTATATAATTATGAAGTACACCCCGATTTTCGCAGTCCGCTCTTTTGCCCCTTTCAAATATAACCATGATCCTTATAATCGCCACGTGGATCACTCTTTCGCCGAACTTCTACTCTTAATCGAGTCGCAAGAATCAAAATTAAAGCCTATTGTTCATTTTATTGTACTTTAGCCCTGGTGTATTATTTATCTTTCGAATGCATTCGCATATAATATATATATGTAGTACGCTATTTACGTTTCTCGAAAGCAAAAATGCATTTGCAAGCTAAATAAAGAATAGAATCCGCTTTTCGCAGATTTTCGGTATTTGCCAGTGCTTTGGTCCCTAACCCGAAGAAATCAGTTGGGAGCGCCTGAGTTATTATTGCCTGAAATAGTGTGGATTCTACGTTCGATTTTCTTTAGTTTACGATGAAAAGAAAGTTTCTGAGCAGAAAACCCCGCTTTTCTGTGCCCACGATCGATTAACTCAGGAACCCGTCGAAAAAAGGATTATAAGGCGTTCCTTTCCTCCACTTCGCAAGAACATTCTAAGTCAGATCCCCATTTTTCTTGCGGCATATCGCTTAGGATGGCCAACTATCTCTGACTGGCTACAAGTGGTTTTGGAACTGCTCCCTCAGGTTCCAAAAAGCTAGGTAGAGCTAAAACTGCGTCAACTATTCCCTACAAGGAATAAATGTAGTCGGTGGATTTATTTCTTCATTGATTTTATTATTATTATTATTATTATTATTATTATTATTATTATTATTATTATTATTATTATTATTATTATTATTATTATTATTATTATTGAGAGACTGTCAGAAACTCATTGCGGGATTCTTGAATTAACTCCCAGCTCTTACAACCTACAAAGACTATCCATTCTAATCACCCAGCAATATATGAGAGATAAAGTTGGACCTCACGCCCCTTAGTTACTTTAATCATTCTTAACTTCCATGGATGGTCGCTGTTCATCTCCCCGCCCTCCAGAAAATTAGAATTTTCATTTTTTGGTTTACAGTATTACCGTTTCAGAAGGTTGTAAACCTCACTCATATTGCGCTCTTTATGCTTTTCATTATTCCTCATTCTGCATATCATGTTTAATCCTGTCTTTTCACTAACTGCACTATATTAGCATAGCCACTAAAATTAGAATTGCACACAGTACACCAAATGAAGTTGCATCAAAGCCTTGTAAACGGCAATACGACTTCCATATCATAACACGTTATGGTTCGTTTCAGCATTGCAATTGCTCTATACTGCGAATGTTTGATATATTGCCCTTAAAATTCAACTCATTTTCAACTAAAATTGCAAAATCCCTGGCCTGAATTAGTTTTTTTTAAACTCAATTCCTTAAATGTAATATATGTTAAATCTAATTACATCAACGTGCGTAATTTATTATATGTACCAACAAAAAACTGCAGTCATTTCCGCACGACCTAAGTTCCAGCCTTTTCAAATCATTCTTGAAATACAGTACTTCAGTCGTATTCTATGTTACCCAGACTATATTTCCATTATCATCAAAAAGCCATCTGTCATTGGGGAACTCCTTCGAAATATCATTGATGTAAAGACTGAATAACAATGGACCAAGGACTGATTCCATGTAGTACGCATCTGGTCGCCTTAAATTTTGCAGACTATGCTTAAATTTTGCAGACTATGTTACCCACACTATATTTCCATTATCATCAAAGAGCTGTCTGTCATTGGGAACTCCTTCCAAATATCATTGATGTAAAGACTGAATAACAATGGACCAAGGACTGATTCCATGTAGTACACCTCTGGTCGCCTTAAATTTTGCAGACTATGCTGTCGGTAGCCTTAGCAAATTCCAAAAGTATTATGGTGTATCCATTTCCCCTAAGCTAACACAAAGGTATCATTATTATACATGTGAGCAAGTTGTTCAAACATAATTCGTCGCTAAAGGGCCAGACGGTCGGTCGTATTTTCAGGGAGCTCCCGAAAGCTAAGTACAATTTTGAATGAAAATTAGAATATAGGTTAAAATCGTAACGTAATATTGTCTAATTTTGGTAGCTTGTTGTGTCTGTGTGATTTTGATGTGAATTCCTTGATTATTTAATTCAGTATTTAATGATACGTTTCATAGATTTGAATATGGCGCCAATGCGACGTAAGATAATGGCGTCCAAAAATACGACGCCATTGTTCAAAAACTATAATGTGAAAGAATTTGTCCAATGCGATGTGTGTGGAATGTACGCGTTCCCGAATGAGGCTGGAGTTTGGATCGAAAGTGATAGTGGTGGGAGAATGTGCAGAAAGTATAAGCAAAGTGAGGAGTTGAAGTATGTGTCAGGTTGCGAGACAGTTGTGGTTGAAGAAAGCCGGAATGAGAGTGAAAACAGTGGCTTGATTGGGAATTGCATGTACAAGATGGCAATGTGAGCGCTGATCTGAGAAAGAGTGAGAGCAACTATACAGAAAGAGAAAATGGTTTGAATGATAAAAAAGATGAGGAATTATTTGTAGGAAGTGAGACCGCTAGGTTGCGCGCAGTGATACAAAATGCGCAGCGGCAATTAGAGCCCCTGCAAAACTCTTTCCAGAGTGATTCGGCTAACGTAAATAAACAGAGTAAGAGTGGGAGAGTTTCTGAAATGAAGGAAAGAGTGTTGTATGGTGACTCGTTATTAAGAGGAGCGATAGATGGCAGTGTAACCAAATCGTACTTACCGGGTGCGAAATTTAAGGATGTAAGTGAGAGTATTAGAATGCAAAAACAGAGGGTGAAAGAATTAATAATTGTGGCGGGTACGAATGAATTGAAAGGTGATAAATTTTTTAAGAGAGAGGACTTGAAAGTATTGTTAAAGGTAGTGAAAGAAAAGAGGACAGAGTTAAAATGGTGAGTCTGTTGCCGCGGTATGACAGAGAGGAGTTTAGAAGGAGAGCCATAATCGCAAATGACATTATCCGCAGGTTATGCAGACGGTGTGGTGTGGAATTTGTGGATGTGTGGAATGAGTTTGATGGGCGAAAGGACTTATAAAAGATGGATGGCCTGCATTTGAATGGACTTGGTGTGCGGAGACTGGAAAACGTGTTGCTGAATGAAGTGAAAATGTATGTGCAGAACCAGGGAAACTAGAACTACCAAGGAGGGGGGATGAGTGGATATACAAACTTCAGTGAGACAGTTGAGTGTAAAAATGAATATAATGTAATCGAGCCAGCACTAAGGACAAAAAATGGGAATGGATCATTTAGAATAACGCATCAAGATAGGGGTGAGACAAAAGGATCACTACATTTCATGTATACTAATGCCAGGAGTATTAGGAACAAGAAGGAAGAATTTTTGGCCTTGATTGGCTCTTCCTGGCCACAGATTATTGGCATTAGTGAAACCTGGCTGACGGAAGATGATATAGTTAGTGGAATAGAATGTGTAGGTTATAGTGTGTTTAGGAGGGACAAAGAGAATAAAATGGGTGGAAGGGTGTTATTGATGATAGCTGATGAACTGCAGCCAAGGAGAATTGATGTTGTATTGCAGGATAGTGAAAGGAACTCATTTGAGGCTATTTCGTGTGAGATTGAGACTGGCAGAATAAAATATAAAGTTGATGCTGCTCTAGACCAGGTGATAGAATAGATGGTGGAGATAGTATGCATACTCAAAGTGATGAAATGAGTTGGAGGAGGGTAATTATTATGGGGGGATTTCAACTATGGTAACACTGATTGGAAGGAGGAGAGGACACATGTGAGGAAGGAAATGGATTTTATTCAATTATTAAGGGATAACTATCTGAGACAGCATGTAATTGAAAGTACTAGGAATGTGACAGTGCTTGACCTGGTAATAGCATCTCACAATTTGACTGTAATGAATATGACCATGTTGTCACCTATTGGTGAGAGTGATCATAAGGTCTTGACCTGGGAGGTGGCTAAAGGTGTAAAAATTTTGACTAAGACAGGGTATATGTGGAATTACCGTGCTGGCAAGTTTGACAAGCTTAGGAGATTGTTTGGATCGGTGCCATGGCATGTACAACTGCAAGGGCTGGACATCGATAGTGCATGGGAAGTGGTTAAGGAGCATTTACAGGAGGTTATGGCTGATTGTATACTTAAGGTCCTAATAGTAAAACAAGTAGGGGTTAAATGGATGAATAACACCATTAAGTTTGAGCTGCAAAAAAAAGAAATAACTGTGGAGGGAATTTAAAGAAAGGGGTGACCGGCAGGCACACGAACGGTATAAAGTGCAGGCCAGAAGAGTAACGAGTGTGGTAAAAACAGCAAAAGCCGATTATGAAATGAAACTAGCTATGCAAGCAAAAGAGAAACCCAAACAGTTCTTTCAATATGCTGCAAGCAAGAAAAAACTGTACATGGCAAAATGATTTTAAGGATTAACTATGGTAAGGAGGTCAATGAACCAGTCGATATAGTGGAGTTACTGAGCGCGCACTTTGCAAAAGTATATCATCGAGGTGGTGACATTGAAAAAATGAAGGAACCATTAGTTTATACGGGAAATGTGATAAATCAAGTGGAGGTGAATAGTCTATTACAAAACCTTAATGTGAATACATCTGTGGGATTGGATGGTATACCGGCACGGGTCTTGCGTGAAGCGGCTAAGGAATTATCAGTGCCCTTGACCATGTTGTTAATCTGAGTCTCGGGTCTGGTTTACTCCCGAAGGCGTGGAAAATAGTTTCACTGCATAAAGGAGGATCCAAGACTATGGTGGCAAATTACCGACCGATCAGCATATCAGGAGTCATTGTCAAGGTCTTGGAGAAAGTAGTCAAGGAAAAAAATACAGGAATGGATTGGTGAAAATGAGATACTGTACAGGGGACAGCATGGCTTTGTGAAGGTAGATCATGCCTGAGTAACTTGCTCAAGTTTTATAACAAGGTGACAGCAGAACTGGATAAGGGAAATGGGTTTATGGTGATACTGCTGGACCTGGCAAAAGCGTTTGACAGGATACCACATGGAATTGTAATCCGTAAGCTACAACATATGGGAATTGATATAGGGTTGGTGAGATGGATAGGTGGGTGGTTGATGGAGAGATATCAAAGAGTGGTTTATTCAGGAGTGGAGTCCAAAAGACGGCCTGTGACTAGTGGGGTGCTGCAGGGTTCTGTTCTTGGACCACTGCTGTTTAATCTGTTCATTAAAGATATAGGGAAGGATCTAAGTGGAACAGTTCATTTGTTCGCTGATGATGCAAAGTTGGGTAGGGCGATAGTGAATGCATAAGATGTCAATTTCTTGCAGGATGACTTAGATAGATTGGAGTTCTGGGCTAAGGAGAATGGATGTCAATTTAATGTGGCAAAATGTGAGGTTATGCATTTTGGGGTTCAAAGATTAGCAGCAGTATACCATATTGGTGGAACTGTACTCGAAGAGATTGATGAGGCCAGGGACTTGGGAGTGTTGGTGGATAGGGAGATGAAGTTTAGGGGGTACATTGCAAAAGTACCTAAAACAGCTCATCAACTCATTTGGCTGTTGAAAAATACCTTAACAAGCAGAGACAAGCAAGTTATTGTTCCTCTGTACCAAGCCCTGATAAGACCTCATCTCGACTACTGTGCCCAGATTTGGTCGCCTCGGTTCCTTCTTGATGGGGAGGAGGTGGAAAGGATCCAGAGGCGAGTGACTAAGATGATAGCAGGTCTATGGAATGAACCATATGAGAACAAGTTGAAGATTTGTGGGTTGCAGAAACTAGTTGATAGGCGAAAAAGGGGAGATATGATTGAGACATTCAAATTGCTAAAAGGATTCTATAAGATTAATTCAGAGGATATTTTTGAGATCAGGACTGGTGGTGGGAGAACGAGGGGACACCTATGGAAGCTGGGCAAGAGTAGTGGTTAGCAGTGGTGTTAGAGCTGGGTTCTTTACTATTAGAGTGGTAAATGAGTGGAATAAGTTGCCAGAGGCTGTTGTGGGTACTGTGACAGTGAGCGAGTTCATGGCAAGGTATGATAGATACTGTGAGAATGTGAAGTAGTTGTGTGGACATGGAGTTTAGGGCCTCCCTCGATGAGTCTAAGGATTCCCTGGAGTAGCCCGAAATAATAATAATAATAATAATAATAATAATAATAATAATAATAATAATAATAATAATAATAATAATAATAATAATAATAATATCCTTCCTATAGTGAGCACATGATGTTCATCACTTGCTTAATAACAAGAGTTTGAAGGATTTTGAAATGCTTCTTATGAATTATCGATATGATATCTTTCCCAACTTGAAAACAACACCATGGGACAAAATTTAATAGAATTCTCAACTTATCATAATTTCCTTTTAGTAATCAGAAGGATTTTTCTGAACGCATCATCGTAAACTTAGCCATTTTCTAATTCATTAATACATGATCATTGTCACCTGTAATAGTTAGAATATTCACTTCTTTAACCAAAACCTTTTACTACTCAACCATGTCCTTCTAATCGCTTTCAAACTTTTTCTAATTCCCTCGTCGTACGTCTAACAATTTGCTTTAGTCTAGATATTTCCAAAGTTAATTCATACTCGACATCCCCGTTTGTTTGCAATATAATATAACTTTTCATTTCGTTTTCCCAAATCAACAGAATCATGCAATTTCACCCTCAGCCCTCTTTGTAGATGCCATATGATTATTGCAAGCTTTTGTAAACGTTTTATGTGATACTTTAACATTAACAGTATTCTAACAAATTATCAGGAAATATATGAAAGAATATTGGAGAAACACGAAAATGAGAGTAATACTACTATGAAAATCTAAAATAATTCTTGGAAATTAGACACGCCGTCCTCGACTATATAACCTCAAACTAAACTTCATATTATTATTATTTTTTATTTTTATTTTTTATTTTTTTTAATTTTTAAGTACCACATCAATGATTGAACGCGGGAGGACACTGTATGCAACCCATCATCAATCTAGGAGCAAAATCTACACCCGAAGTAGCTATTCACATTAGATTCATTATGCCATCTATCGCTGGCTAACATAATTTCGAAAAAACAGAAAAGAAAACAGCTAACGCCTTTTATTCCCTGACAGGGAGTACGTGAATCTCTTTAATCCTGTCTGCCGGTGCAGTTAACCTCCCCATTCAGTCTCCAAAAGTTTTTGGAGACTGGGCAGGTAGGTCAACTCCATCGGTAGTCAGTGGCGTATTTAGGTATAGGCAGTAGAGGCCCGGGCCTAGAGCGGCAAATTTTGAGGTGTGGCGGGAATTTCCAGAGTTTTGTTTTTTAGTTATAACATGTTCCTTATATCCTGCATCTACTCACAAGTAGAGAAATATTTTTCTTTCCCTCATTGTAAGTTTATTCTGCAAGCATATTGGCATGTAATCTACGGAAAGCACGGAGCTACTGTATTATTGTCGGTAACTTGACACAAAGGCAATAGGGATTAGTGAATTTGATCCCTTTTCTGCTGATCACATTTCCAAAATCGGGGAAAAAATGAAAAAGTTTCGTTTTCTATCTTTCCTTTGCCACACATGAGGTATTTATTAAAATAATGGGCGAGAAGTGATCAAATTTATTGTGGAAGAAATGAAAATAGGTAGAACTATTCCATAAGTGTTGACTCAACACTAGACTTGTCTCATGTTGATCAGCTGTCCTTCATTTCTACGATATATGAAAGAACATGGAACTTCTGTGGAGAGTTTCCTGAGTTTCATTCCTAATGCAAGTCACAAATCTGAAGAGTTACAAGAGGTGGTATTGACTTCACTAAACGAGCTTGTAATTGATGTAGCAAATTGCAGAGGGCAGGCATATGATAATGCTAGTAACATGTCAGGCAAGTACACAGGACTGCAAGCAAGAATTCTTGAATAAATCCATTGGCAGAATTCATACCTTGCGCTGGATATTCTCTGTCTCAAATTGGTACTTGCGCTGCCGAATTCTGTCTATACTCTTCTGCATTTTTGATGTCCTTCAGAAACTGTACGTATTTTTCACATTTTCAACACATCGGTGGAGAGTTCTATGAAAGCACCTGGATACTTTTGCAAAAGTAATCAAACGTCCTTCACCTAGTCGTTGGTCAGCTTGTGCCGATGCCTGTCGGAGTCTTCGTGAGGGAAGGAAGGAAATAATTTCTACTTTGTCCGAAATTGAAAATGACACCAACCAGAAGAAAGTTACGTGATGTGAAGTAAGTGGGATTCTATAGCAACTTCAGTCACTGGAGGTTGAGATCATGACCTGCCTATGGGCAGGTCATGAGGGGCGGCACTTTCTACTGGCCTAGGGGCGGCAAATACCTAAATACGCCACTGCCGGTAGCTAATCAGAGATGGCTAGCCCAAGACTATACTAATTATAAGCGGCAACCGACGAAGAGATGGCAACACGTACTCTCTAGGTACCAAAGACTAACAGGATATGTTATTTCCAAATAATGTTGTTCTATGGTCGATTTTCTTGAGTTTTCGGGACGAAAATCCTGAGTTTCTGGAAGAGAAAAACATGCTTTCTTGTACGAGAGATTGACAAACACTGGAACTAGTCGAAGACTGGCTTAGAAAAATTCCTATAGTCAGATACTTGAACTGAGCATTTGTTTTTCTTTAATAAAGAGATTCCTTTCGTCATGATGAGAATCGAATACAGAACTTTCCACTCGACGAGCATAACATCCCGTACTTTTAATTTCTTTAATAAATAAATACATGATTTTTATTACCCGTAACTCAGCAGTATATAAAACTTGTTTTAAATCAACCTTTGTATGGCATATTCCTTGATCTGGTTACCACTGTGATGATAAAAGTCGACAATAAATATCGAAACCGGTTTGAGCAGTAATCTCCTTAATACATAGTTTTATGCATGTCTGAAAGAAGTGTGCTTCACATTATGGGATGATGACGCAACTGGTGTGAAATTATTAGCTTCTTAGCATTTCCGTAAACATACCTTATTCGCGAACCTTGAATCATTACACTTGAATACAGGATTAAAGAAGAATATAATTTGTTGGCATGTGTAATTTACTTTTATAAATTTTTATATCATATTTTCTGTTTAATGGAAAGTCCGACATAGGTTACTGGTTTGCCATAATTAAGATATAATGAAAATAACAAGACTGAAATTAAATAAAACGTATTGAAAACATTTATTTCATAAAACTGAAGGCTTACCTGTATTGTAAAATGTGGTTCGTTTTATTCCTTTTGAAAGTTAGGGATACTCCCTATATGGGAACATAAAGGCGTTAGCTGATTTTTTTTCTTTTTGATATCTTACACTGTTACTTTTACTTATTCTTCTTTTTACTTTAATTTCTCTGTATATCTTTACTTCCTCTGTATACGCTATTTTACGTTATGCCCTACCTTTATGCTCGACTCATTTTACCTTGGTTTATTACTCTATACTCTTTTCTTTACTTTCTCTTCTCTTTATTTCCATATGCTCTATTCATACTTTACACCTTTATTCCTTACCTAAATCACTACTGGTTACCTAACTTCTAATACCTTGGAAAATTTATTTAAGGTTTCGACTGCGCCACCAAATTTCCCTATATGAGAATTAAATATAGTTAAGATTACCTGCAGTATCTCTCTATATCTATATCTCAAGCGTTATTGACAGTCGTGGCTACTCTTATTTAACTTTGCACACAGGTTCGCATTTTTTTTAGAAACAGTGCATTGGAATAAGTATCAGTGAATACACAATCTTTAGCATATCAAACATATTTATTAAACTAGGATACATTAATATAGTTTCCCAAATGGATTGGCTCTTCAGAAAGTTATAGGCTTAGAATTATAGTCTCATGCAATATACACACATTAAAATACATAGCAGTACTATCATATACCAATTTATAATCTCATTCATTGTGCTGCTAAGAATTATAATCTCATACATTGAACATACATAATGAACATGCAGCAATACTATCATATAAGAATCTATGTGCCCATCCTAAAACAAATTTGTTCAGGCAATATATAGATATTTCAATCAACGAGTTTCTCATACCTGAATTATCTCAACTATTCTTTAGCCTCTTAGTCAGGGAATAAATTATCACAATCTACCTTTTACTTATGTCCCGCCGAATATATATACTTCAAACAACAAATTTACCATGTCTAAATACTTCCAATATTCCTTTAATCTCATAGTTCGGGACAAATTATCACAATTTAACTTTTATATATGTCCTGCCGAATATATATATATATATATACTTCAAGGTTGTACTCACAGTTCTTCTCTTGACACATATATATGAACTTGCTCTTTCATCTCTTATCTGGTTCCACTGACTTCTTTTCCGTTCTGGGCCTCAACGTTCTTGCGCGCTTCCTTTTCCTTAGCTCCGTTGCGTCATGGAAGATTTTTGGGGATTGGATCATGCCATACCGATACTGCCTTTCCGTCCTGGGCTTTACCATTCGTGCATGCTTCTTTCCTTTAGCTCTGTCGCAACGTGAACAGTTCCCGAGACTAGACGCATATTATTACGGTTCGACTTCTCGTTAGACACATCCCTACTTCTCTTCGGACGTCCAAACGGATTCGCGATGCTAGATTCCGAGACTACGAGAGGAGACTGCGATTTTGCATACCTGCTTCTTTCTTCGCTTCAGCCTCTGCATACCGTCATACAGCCGTTGCATCGCTGCATACTGCCGCCGCCTACTACATACTGGATCGGTTGCCTTTGGATACCTCGATGAAAAGAGAGCCCTTTGCATAACCCTGACTCCTTTTTTATACTTCCTCTTGCGGTCCCTGGGTTAAGGGTTGAGAACTCCCCAAAATTCCCCGCGCAAAGGGGGATGTGACCTTCAGAGTTGTTGATTACTTCTGTTTCCCTCAGAACACACAAAAACAATCTTATTCACTACATGTGGGAGATCCTTTGTTGTTCGCTGCCTGTTGATTCACTGTCCTTGAGACATACATTAGGTTAAGGTTCGAACAATTGAAGGCACTTTACGTTTTACATACAAAGCTTCTAGCTCTTTCTTTGAATTTGGAACTACTTAAGATTGACAGGCCGCTTTCTAAGGCATTGCCCTTGAAATACACAACTTAATATTCCTGCTGTTTCAATGTATACTTGTATGGTATTTCAAATCACAGAAATAATCTAACTACAGTTAATATTAATCTTATATACAAAATTCCTAATAACAAAATTCCACAATCAGCTTTAAACTAGAGTATCCTTCTGTGTACACTATTTGTGATATCTGTAAAAATGGATGCAAAATTAAGAAAAAAATAATTCCGACTGCATCGAATTTTACAATATAGCCTATTAAAAAATCTGTTAATGCCTTTTATTCCCTTATAGGGAGTAGGCGAAGCCTTTTAACTCTATCTAGCATTTGGAGAGTGATTAGGCTGTACAATCTTCACCAGTACCCAATCAGTGATAGCTGGTCCATGAATATCAGTAATTATAGGTGGCAACCAATGCAAAGACAGGCAAAGAAATGCTACCATCGCTAGGTACCTAATCCTAAAATGATGTGTTAATGTCTGAAATAATGTAGGGTGTTTAGTCAAATGTCTTGGGTTTACAGAACAAAAAACTTAAGTTTCCGGGAGTAAAATCCACGTGCCGGTTACAGCAACAGCGCAGAGGATATATATATAGTAGCATGGGAGACACTTCTGACAAAATGCTTCTGGTGGGCTTGGCTTCTTCAGTCATGAATTTCCCTGTGGGCATATGTGTCAATGGCTTCAGTTGTTGTGTTTTGGTTCGCGTATGGAATTATGGGTTATGGTTGAGATAAGGATTCATGTTGTGATTGGTGGGACACTTTAAACCAAATGCTTCCGGTGGGCGTGGCTTCATGGGTTTGGAATGTTTGGAATTTCCCTGTGGGCATATGTGTCACTGGCTTCAGTTCTTGTGTTTTGGTTCGCGTATGGGATTATGGGTGATGGTAGAGATAAGGAATCGTGTCGTGGGTGTGTTGTTTTCAGATGTAGATAAGTGACGTCATTTGTTATTTGTAAATAAGTGACGTTGTTTTGAATGGAAAGGATGATATTAGTGGATAAAAAATCGTGTCGTGATTGGTGGGACACTTTAAACAAGATCAAGATCAAGATAAGATAAGGAATCGAGACGTGGATGTTTGTTATTATAGAGTTTGGAATTTCGCTGGGGCCCTCGTCTGTCAGGGACATCACGTGGTTTGTTTGTTAGTTGTAAATAAGTGACGTTATTGTTTTGAATGCAAAGGAAGATATATTAGTGTATAAGTAATCGTGTTGTCATTGGTGGACACTTCTGACAAGATCAGGATCAAGATAAGATAAGAATCGTGACGTTATGTGTTTGGATATTCACAGTTTCGAGGTTTTCTGAATAATTAATTATATGCTATGTCACTCAAACATGCAGTTTTTTTTTTCTTCTATAGATGGTTGTACTAATTTTCCAATACATTTTGAGGTATTTCTTTTCTGTTAAACGGTGGGATTCTTAGAGTAAGTCTAGGTGGCGGCAGTGTTATAAGCTATTCGAGCTTTTCTGAATAATTAATTATATACTTAAAATACCTGTCCTTAAACACACACATACACATTAGACATAAAAAATCGCTAATGTATCCATGTTGATACTCTAATATATACCCTAGGATTATTCTTATGGAAAAAAAAACTATTCAGTATTAGAATTACGCTTACGAAAAAACATACGAACAGTGATTATTGTTAAATCACTGTTCAAGTTATGTTATGTTATTCAAGTTATGTTCAAGTTAAAAAAAAAACAAAAAAACTTACATTTCTTTCCAGAATGGGAACATCTTGGTACTATCTAGGTTTTCTGAATATTCCAAATTGTTGATTAACAAATATTCACAGAACACAAACACAAGTCTGAAAAGACATTTTACTTTTTCATTATAGGTTACTGTGGCTAACATATATTCACACCACAAAACACACAAAACATAGGAGTTGAAAGATATTTCTGTAAATAACCAGAAAAGCTAGTGGACTACTTAATTTACTTTAGTATCCGATTGGTTCTCTGTATTAATTCTTTCCCACTATTGCCCAACCTTGGTGGGAAAGTCTATGCGCCGTTTTGTTTAGGGTAAGTGTTATTTCCGGTTTCGAATTCCGATTGGTGTTAGAGTATGGAATTCTGACAAGTGAAATTATTATTATTATTTTTTTTTTCAAATTGATTGGTTATTTTCTGTATTTTACTTTTAAAGGTCATATTCTAACAGAATAACTGAGCAGAATTAATAAATATATAAAGTATATGTGAATTTATTTTCCAACACTGAATATTTCTCATTAAGTCTTATCTTAAAGTTGCCCAAGCTTTTTGAGAAAGTCTATGCGCCGTTTTGTTTAGGGTAAGTGTTATTTCCGGTTTCGAATTCCGATTGCTGTTAGAGTATGGAATTCTGCAAGTGAAATTTTTATTTATTTATTTTTTTCAAATTGATTGGTTATTTTTTGTATTTTACTTTTAAAGGTCATATTCTAACAGAATAACTGAGCAAAATTAATTCTGAATATTCTAAATTGTTGATTATTAACATATATTCACAGAACACAAATACAAGTCTGAAAATTGCAGGTCACTTTTTCATTATAGGTTACTGTGGGTAACATATATTCACACCACAAAACACACAAAACATAGGAGTTGAAAGATATTTCTGTAAATAACCAGAAAAGCTAGTGGACTACTTAATTTACTTTAGTATCCGATTGGTTCTCTGTATTAATTCTTTCCCACTCTTGCCCAACCTTGGTGGGAAAGTCTATGCGGCGTTTTGTTTAGGGTGAGTGTTATTTCCGGTTTCGAATTCCGATTGCTATTAGAGTATGGAATTCTGACAAGTGAAATTATTATTATTATTTTTTTTTTTTCAAATTGATTGGTTATTTTCTGTATTTTACTTTTTTTGCTCAGTTATTCTAACAGAATAACTGAGCAAAATTAATATATATATATAAAGTGTATGTGAATTTATTTTCCAACCCTGTATATTTCTCATTAAGTCTTATCTTAAATATATCTCCCTTATCCTCTCGCTGTTTGTTGTACGTAGGTGAGAAATCGTGTGTTTTGGTTCGAACTCTTGGTTTCCGTTGGGAAATTACCAATATAACTATTAATTTTACCTTCGATTCCTTGTGCTTTTAACCTATTTCTGTAAGTGGAATTTATTTATTTTATTTATTTTTTTCTTTAGCATTAGTAAATTTTAAGTAACTGATATGAGACAAACAAGGTTTTGAACTCTCTGCAGTTTTTCTACAGCAATCTTTTTAAGAGTTTTTGGATGGAAACCGATTATTATTTTAGAAGACACGTACATTGTGATGTATTTATCCAGGATCACTTGGGAAAAATTACGCAGGAAGTGGTCTGATATCCTCGGCTACTTGCAAAGAAGAGTTGACTACGAAACGGACCTCAGTGAGTGTTATATTCGGAAATGCCAAGATGGGTAACTAATACTTGATGATACAGGAGCTGATGGAAGTAAGGTTTTTTCTATTAGTAGTGAAGAAGCTGAGAGATATTCACCAAAAATGTACGACATCGATAATCATTTACTATTTTTAGAAACTGAATTACCATCTGTTCGTATAATGGAAAAAATTATCGCTAATCATTTAAATTCATCAATGATAAAATTAAACTTTCAAGATTTTATCCAATTCGATAAAGATTCTTTATTTTGGGACATTTACGAACATTTCACAAAAACTGTTTGTGTATATTTGCTGACAAAAGAATACACAGAATGTTTAGTGAGGCATGGTGTCATTTCCAGACTGACATAATATCAAACGTATGGAAGTGTGGTTACCATGGTATCTGATTTAAAAATTCTTTTGCATGACCAGTTATTTTTATGTAATGTAAACAAGAAACAGTGAGTAACAAAAATTTTATTCATTGAACTCTTTGGAAAATGTTAAGAGTCTGAACTAAATATTGTGAAATATTTTTAGGTAATTAATGTTTCGAATTTTTCTCAGTGAATATACTTGTAAATAGTATTTCAGCAAAATAAAATGTGCATTTGTAAACTTAAATGAACAAAGATGTGTGTTTTTGTTGTTGTGTTTTTCCACAGTGAATTTTTACTCAGTTATTCTGATTAGATCTTGATATTTAAATCCACAACTTTATATCTTAATGCAATTCTGTTTAATTATTTTAAAAAAATCACAACTCTGAAATTAATGCAAGGACAGGAAAAAAAAGTGTTGAAAACGAATATCCATGTATTGATTATTTTAGAAATTGTCTAATGCTACCTATTGACATTATTTGAGTTATCTGAAAACAAATCGTTCACATAATCGAAAATCCGAACTGTTAGAATTTGGTTATTTTACAGAGAGAGAGAGAAAGAGAGAAGCACCTAATTAAACCAACAAAACGTGACTTTATCTCTTCTTTAAAGTTTGGCATAGAGAAAATGTTTGTACTCTACAGATAACACACATACAAATTTTACCTTTCCCTACACAAAGTAAGATAAAAACACACCAACAGTATATCCAACAGCATGTGAAAACATGTCGTTGAGTCATCTGTGCAAAAGGTTCATTTTTGAAGGAACAGTCAGGGTAGGGGATGGTAAGTGTAAACAGTACTATAAGAAAATACCATAGAGTCGAGTGACTTTGGACTTAAGGTAATCGTTCATCCACTGCAGCTGCTGTTTTGTGATTTGTGTTTGGTAATGCAAAAATAATGGGTGAGCCACAAATTTTTTGAAAGTTTCTTTGTGAAAAGTTCTAATTGTTTAGAATTTTTCGCAAGCCCTGAAATATTTCAAGAAACTCCTGTCAAATCATGGATGCAAAAGAAATAATCGGGTATTAAATTAATAGCTAGAATTTTAGTGGTGAAGATTTTACTTGAAAAGTCACAATACTGTTAGAGTTTGGTTATTTTACAGAGCCATTAGATATTTAAAACCAACGACATGTTACAAAATCTCTTAAAAAGATTGCTGTAGAAAAATTGCAGGGAGTTCAAAACCTTGTTTGTCTCATATCAGTTACTTAAAATATACTAATGCTAAAGAAAAAAATAAATAAAATAAATAAATTCCACTTACAGAAATAGGTTAAAAGCACAAGGAATCGAAGGTAAAATTAATAGTTATATTGGTAATTTCCCAACGGAAACCAAGGGTTCGAACCAAAACACACGATTTCTCACCTACGTACAACAAACAGCGAGCGGATAAGTGAGATATATTTAAGATAAGACTTAATGAGAAATATACAGTGTTGAAAATGAATTCACATATACTTTATATATATATATATTAATTTGTCAGTTATTCTGTTAGAAAATAACCTTTAAAAGTAAAATACAGAAAATAACCAATCAATTTGAAAAAAAAAAAAAATAATAATAATAATTTCGCTTGTCAGAATTCCATACTCTAACAGTAATCGGAATTCGAAACCGGAAATAACACTTACCCTAAACAAAACGCCGCATTGACTTTCCCATCAAGGTTGGGCAAGAGTGGGAAAGAATTAATACAGAGAACCAACTGGATACTAAAGTAAATTAAGTAGTCCACTAGCTTTTCTGGTTATTTACAGAAATATCTTTCAACTCCTATGTTTCGTGTGTTTTGTGGTGTGAATATATGTTAGCCACAGTAACCTATAATGAAAAAGTGAACTGCAATTTTCAGACTTGTATTTGTGTTCTGTGAATATATGTTAATAATCAACAATTTAGAATATTCGGAATTAATTTTGCTCAGTTATTCTGTTAGAATATGACCTTTAAAAGTAAAATACAGAAATTAACCAATCAATTTGAAAAAAAAAAAATAAATAAAAATTTCACTTGTCAGAATTCCATACTCTAACAGTAATCGGAATTTGAAACCGGAAATAACACTTACCCTAAACAAAACGCCGCATAGACTTTCCCATCAAGGTTGGGCAAGAGTGGGAAAGAATTAATACAGAGAACCAATCGGATACTAAAGTAAATTAAGTAGTCCACTATCTTTTCTGGTTATTTGCAGAAATATCTCTCAACTCCTATGTTTTGTGTGTTTTGTGGTGTGAAAATATGTTAGCCACGGTAACCTATAATGAAAAAGTGACCTGCAATTTTCAGACTTGTATTTGTGTTCTGTGAATATATGTTAATAATCAACAATTTAGAATATTCAGAATTAATTTTGCTCAGTTATTCTGTTAGAATATGACCTTTAAAAGTAAAATACAGAAAATAACCAATCAATTTGAAAAAAAAAAAAAATAATAATTTCACTTGTCAGAATTCCATACTCTAACAGCAATCGGAATTCGAAACCGGAAATAACACTTACCCTAAACAAAACGGCGCATAGACTTTCTCACCAAGCTTGGGCAACTTTAAGATAAGACTTAATGAGAAATATTCAGTGTTGGAAAATAAATTCACATATACTTTATATATTTATTAATTCTGCTCAGTTATTCTGTTAGAATATGACCTTCAAAAGTAAAATACAGAAAATAACCAATCAATTTGAAAAAAAAAATATTAATAATAATTTCACTTGTCAGAATTCCATACTCTAACACAAATCGGAATTCGAAACCGGAAATAACACTTACCCTAAACAAAACGGCGCATAGACTTTCCCACCAAGGTTGGGCAATAGTGGGAAAGAATTAATACAGAGAACCAATCGGATACTAAAGTAAATTAAGTAGTCCACTAGCTTTTCTGGTTATTTACAGAAATATCTTTCAACTCCTATGTTTTGTGTGTTTTGTGGTGTGAATATATGTTAGCCACAGTAACCTATAATGAAAAAGTAAAATGTCTTTTCAGACTTGTGTTTGTGTTCTGTGAATATTTGTTAATCAACAACTTGGAATATTCAGAAAACCTAGATAGTACCAAGATGTTCCCATTCTGGAAAGAAATGTAAGTTTTTTTGTTTTTTTTTAACTTGAACATAACTTGAATAACATAACATAACTTGAACAGTGATTTCACAATAATCACTGTTCGTATGTTTTTTGGTAAGCGTAATTCTAATACTGAATAGTTTTTTTTCCATAAGAATAATCCTAGGGTATATATTAGAGTATCAACATGGATACATTAGCGATTTTTTATGTCTAATGTGTATGTGTGTGTGTGTTTAAGGACAGGTATTTTAAGTATATAATTAATTATTCAGAAAAGCTCGAATAGCTTATAACACTGCCGCCATCAAGACTTACTCTAAGAATCCCACCGTTTAACAGGAAAGAAATACCTCAAAATGTATTGGAAAATTAGTACAACCATCTATAGAAGAAAAAAAAAACTGCATGTTTGAGTGACATAGCATTTAATTAATTATTCAGAAAACCTCGAAACTGTGAATATCCAAACACATAACGTCACGATTCTTATCTTATCTTGATCCTGATCTTGTCAGAAGTGTCCACCAATGACAACACGATTACTTATACACTAATATATCTTCCTTTGCATTCAAAACAATAACGTCACTTATTTACAACTAACAAACAAACCACGTGATGTCCCTGACAGACGAGGGCCCCAGCGAAATTCCAAACTCTATAATAACAAACATCCACGTCTCGATTCCTTATCTTATCTTGATCTTGATCTTGTTTAAAGTGTCCCACCAATCACGACACGATTTCTTATCCACTAATATCATCCTTTCCATTCAAAACAACGTCACTTATTTACAAATAACAAATGACGACATTTATTTACAAATAACAAATGACGTCACTTATCTACATCTGAAAACAACACACCCACGACACGATTCCTTATCTCTACCATCACCCATAATCCCATACGCGAACCAAAACACAAGAACTGAAGCCAGTGACACATATGCCCACAGGGAAATTCCAAACATTCCAAACCCATGAAGCCACGCCCACCGGAAGCATTTGGTTTAAAGTGTCCCACCAATCACAACACGAATCCTTATCTCAACCATCACCCATAATTCCATACGCGAACCAAAAAAATCACTCATAATTCCATACGCGAACCAAAACACAACAACTGAAGCCATTGGCACATATGCCCACAGGGAAATTCATGACTCATTAAGCCACGCCCACCGGAAGCATTTGGTCAGAAGTGGCTCCCATACTACTATATATATATATATATATATATATATAATATGGTTATATATATATATATATAAAACCATACGGACGACTGAACTGAATTCGAAAATACAAAAGAAAAGCAAACGAGGTCGTAATTGTAGTAGATACTAATGACTTAACCAGAGACAAGTGCGATAAGAAGAGGAACTTCAACAAGAACTTAGTTATCTCAAAAGGAATTTATTAAATAAAGGTTACTCTCCTAAATGTATCTATAATCATCTTAGTGTACGCAATCATCATAGTAATGAATTTATCTCAAACCCAACAGCCTACATCTCCTTATCGTATATAAGTTCTCTTTCTCTTAAACTGGCGAAACTCCTGAAGAAATTTAATGTTATTATTATTATTATTATTATTATTATTATTATTATTATTATTATTATTATTATTACTACTACTACTACTACTACTACTACTACGGGCGACTCCAAGGAGTCCTTAGACTCATCGAGGCAGGCCCTAAACATCATGTCCATACTACTATTCGACATTTTCACAGTATCTATCATACCTTGCCTTGAACTCATCCACTGGAACAGCACTCACAACAGACTCTGGCAGCTTATTCCACTCATTTACCACTCTAAAAGTAAAGAACCCAGCTCTAACACACTTTCCAACCACACTCTTGCCCAGCTTCCATATGTTAAAACATATTTCTCCATCTTTCCAAAACTCCGATCTTACCTCAGTCAACCTAACGTAAAACACAAATTTCTTCAGTTCCCAGGAGTATACAAAATCATTTGCAGTTGCGGCAAACCATATTATGGTCAGACAGAAAAGTCCATCTCCTAGAAGAACACCAACGTATCTTATTACAGAATCTGTTCTAGTGCCCTATCTAGCCGCGTTTTATTCTCGGCCAATAAAAAGACTTCAAACACCCATAAATGCCCCGATGAATTAGAAAGACGTATCTTGGAATCCAAAGAAATAGCTTTCGACCCTACAGAGTCGGGAGCTATTGCCCGATTCACATAGCGCTTTAATCAAGTTTTGGCTTACTCGTGATAACATTCACACGCACAGTGCTTCATACCAGAACTAACGCTCGGACTCAGTTTCAAACACAAGTAATACTATAATAAATTTAGTTTATAATCCTTTATCCAAGTGTAAGCAAACTAAGTTTGCGTCTGAAGTATCTTCAGGACGAAATGACAATCAGCTAACGCCTTTTTATTCCTGTATATACGGGAGTAGGCGAGGCCATTTAGCCCTATCTAACTTATGGAGACTGAGTGGGCTGTTCAATCTCCACTGGTACCCAATCAGAGACAGATGGCCCAAGGCTATCACTAATTAAGCGGTACGCAGTGAAGTGAGACGGCTCAAATGTGCCGCCATCTCGTGTTCTCTAACCCTAACACAATATATTTAATGTCTGAAATAATGTGGGTTCTACGGTCGATTTTCTTGAGTTTACAGGACGAAAAACCCGAGTTTCCGGGAGGAAAAACCTGCTTGCCCGTGCCAGAGATCGACTAACTCGGGAACCGGTCGAAAAAAGGCTTAGAAAAATTTCCTCTAGTCGGCGACTAGACTCGAAACCAAGACTTCCTTCGTGCGGCCTAGCGCGGTGGTGTGCAAACGCCACATCCACTGAGCTACACAGGCTCCTTCGAAATGACAAAAAAAAAAAAAAAAAAAAAAAAAAAAAAAAAAACTTCGAACAACTACTACTTGTTCTAAACTCTGTGTTTGTCTAAAGTACAATATATTTTTAAGATGTTGTTTTCTCCATGGTATGTATTCACCTGGCGAAGTCGGCATTTCCGATGAAAACTAGTAGTGAATCCTTATTAAATCTCATATATTTTATTAAATCTCGTTTATATATATATATATATATATATATATATTCATGTATATTATTTCTGGGAAAACTCCCATGTTACTCCTCTTTATAAACTATTATGATTACAGCTATTTTGCGTATAGCTGAATTTTTATTAGAAATTATTAGAAATTATTAGAAAAACCCGGGTTTTTCTAACGTATTCTACCAAACTGCCTACCCCCCCACACACACACTCTGCAGTTTTAGACATCGCAGACTGAGGAAAAGCCACAACACCCAGAAAAAGGTATGTGCAATTTTCTATTCCTTAGGCTACATATACTTTTTAGTACATCTACACTCATAATACCCTAAGAATCCATGAGTAAATAGCCAATGACACTTAAACAGGGGTACTCCTAAACTGAAGCAGGCAAAATAGCTGTAATCATAATAATAATAATAATATATATTCATATTTATATATACTGACTTAGAACCGAGAACTAGAAATAACAATTAAATTTATTGAAAACGCAACATGTGACATCGGATTGTTCGACTTCTTCAGGAGTGAAAACATAGAAAACAAATAAAAAACACTATAAGAAATATAATTAAAAGAAACACACGTATTAACCACAGTGAAAATTATTTAATTGTAAATATTTCACCCTAAGTATCTTAGGACATCATCAGTACAGTAGTTTAAAAAAATAACAGGAATAACATACAGTTAGGGCGCATGATTAAAATAGAATCTCCAGTTATTGATAGGGGAATTCTCAAATAAATGGCGGCTCGCGTGTTAGTGTTAAAAAATCTGTAGTTTAGAACTCGCCATTTTAAGGTGAAATATTTGCTACCGATGCTGGTAGATCGATTTGATCTACGGGATATTTATATATAGAGATAAGCGTTCTTCATTTTGTGAAATATTTGCTACCTATGCTGGTAGATCGATTTGATCTACGGGATATTTACATTGGGCTCTAGGATCCATTTCTCAAACTTTATTCTAATAGAGTTGCTGCTTTCTATCAGACATGACAAAACCTCTCAATGAAAGCATATTCGAAGAAATTTACAGAAAATTCCTAAGATTAGGAAAACTATTGAGCGACAACTGGCCAGGGAAAGTAAAGCTGTTAGATACATTACCGCCTACAGCAGTCACAGAAGATAGGATGGATGATTTTAATGAAGGAAGTATGTTGACTGAACCAGAATTAAGTCACTCCACGAATATAGAGGATGCTGCATCTCTGGATAATACTCCGCAGTTTTTAGAAACCAACACAGAATTCCAAACGGTGAAAAAGGAAAGGAAAATCTCCTCTACTGCAGATACACCAAAACAGCGGAGATAGAACCAGATAATGTAATTAAAGAAATGGTACCCCCAGTCGTCCTAAGGCACAAGGAGCACTGGACGTCCGTTGCATCCACACTGAAATGTTCAGATATCATCATTAAAGCCACAAACACAGAAGAAGGGATTCGCATACAACCTAAAACATCATCAGACTACAGAAAAATGACCAAAAGTCTAGACAACAACAAGTTGCCATACTACACTTTTGCACTCAATAGTGAGAAAAATTTAAAAGTAGTATTAAGGGGAGTAACTGAAATATTACAAATAGAAGACCTCACTGCAGACTTCCAACTTAAGAGATTTAGCCCAATTAAAGTCAGCCGAATGCGGCGAGCTGATAAAACACCCTATCCCCTAATTCTGGTGGAAATAAGTAAAGACCAAAAATATATATACAATCTCCAGACCATCTGTGATCTAGTCATAAAAGTTGAGGCATTGAAACATAAATCAACTACAACCCAGTGCCATAAATGCCAGACGATTGGGCTTGCACAACGATGCTGCAAGGCCGAATTTCGTTGCGTGAAATGTAGTAGCAAACATGCATCAAATGAATGCCATAAACCTCGTACACTTCCAGCAAAGTGTGCAAACTGCAGAGGACCACACCCTGCAAACTATAGGGGCTGTATAGCATTTTCCCAAAACCAAAAGATACAACTCAGAACCAGTAAACCTCTTCAAGAACAAGCGTCCTACCATCAAACCACAGTCTCCACAACGGATGGAAGATCGTACGCTGAAGTTACAAGATCAACCTTCCAAAAAGACCCAAAACCAAAGCAGTCACAGCAAACCAACAAACCTATTCTACTGAACATAACAAGCCACTTAGGTGAATTGCTTGCTGAACTCCAACAAACCAATCAACTCAAGAAGCCAAGGATACCATCTTAAGGCATACACAATCACTCTTTATGAAATTCTTAATGGATAAGTCTAAAAGAAAACCAAAATCGTTACAAATTGTTTCATGGAACTCAAATGGTTTATCTGTCAGGAGCTGCATGAGTTTGCAGCAGAAATCCAAGCAGACATCATCCTCATAAATGAAACACATCTTCGTCCAAGTGACAAAATCAGAATCAACAGTTATAGCATTTAGTACAGACAGATGCTTTGCTAGAGGTGGAGGCACTGCCATCTTTGTGAAAAGAAACATAAAACATAATTCAATAGCAGAACCCCAAACAGAACACAGAAACTACAGGAATAGAAATACATACGGAAAATACAAGCAGCATTACGATATATGCAGCTTCCAACCCGCAAATAAAAAACTCCTTGAATCTGACTTAGATGTGATACTAAATTGAGGCAGAGCAGTGATTATAGCCGGAGATTTTAATGCTAAACATTCAGTCTGGAACAGCAGAAACCCAAATATTAACGGAAGAATACTCAACTCTTACACCACTTCAAGAAATATAACAGTAATAGGACCCACTGAACCCACACATTACGGAGCTACCTGACGTCCTGATGTACTAGATATAGCTATATTTAAAAACAGCGCACAGCTATCAGATACAAGCAATCAACGACTTAAGTTCTGATCATAACCCCATTATATTACAACTAGGCACCATACAAGATTTAACAGAAACACACCACCACATTTATAAATTGGAAACAACTTCCCTCAGCCTTCCAGGAAAACCTTGGTCCAATATCGCATATAACATCTGCCGAAGATGTAGAAAAAGCAATGAAGACTCTTGAAAAACAACTGCTGACAGCTATAACACAGGTAACAAATATAACCAAATGTACACCATCAAATAAACTTCCAGAGGATATAAAACGTCTTATCCAAGAGAAAAACAGATTAATAAGACAATATCAGGGAACAATGGACCCAGCGGATAAACAAGCAGTGAATAGAGCAACAAACCAAGTTCGATATGCCCTAAAGGACCACCGTAACCAACTCTGGAATAATAAAATTCTCCAATTAAATACAAAGGATCAATCAATACGGAAAATGATGAAATCACTCCGTTCAAAGCGTGTAACATTTCCTCCAATCCAAGGTGAATCTAATGTTGTCTACAACGACGAGGAAAAAGCTGAAGCATTTGCTGACAGTTTAGAAAAAGCAGCCCCCCAATTATATCAATACAGATATAAAGTTCATAAATAAAATTCATACCCAAGTGCGTAAAATAACTCAAAATGCCTCAATCCAATCCAATAACAAATCCGTGTCACCAACAGAAGTATATGAGATTTTAAGAAAACTAAATAACAAAAAGGCTCCTGGTCCAGATGGAATAACAAACAAGGTACTCAAGTTACTTCCCCGCAAGGGGTTATTCATCTAGTAGCCATCATTAATGCCATCCTCCGGCTAAATTATTTCCCACAGCGATGGAAAATTGCCGACGTTTTCCTATTTCCCAAACTTGGAAAAAATACACAGTTTCCTGAAAATTACAGACCAATCAGCCTTCTTTCATGCATAGGTAAGATAGCCGAACGTAATATTCTCACACGGGTTCAAGAGGCAACATATATCAACCATATAATTCAAGATGAACAATTCGGCTTTAGGAAATATCACTGCACAACGCTACAAATTTACAGAGTTATCGAACATATAACCCAAGGGTATGCATGGCACCAACACTCTGGCGCAGTTTTCCTGGATATCACTCAGGCATTTGATAGAGTGTGGCATCATGGACTAATTTTTAAACTACACGAAGTTGGTATTCCATTGCCACTAGCTCTACTTATCAAATCATATCTAAATAACAGAAAATTTAAAATAAAACGCAAAGGTATCAGATCCACAGAGAGGAGAATCATGGCCGGAGTCCCTCAAGGCTCTCTGCTATCTCCCATACTCTTCTCCATATACATGGAAGATCTCCCCAAACTGTCTCCAGCTATCACCGCTCTGTATGCCAACGACACAATCATTATAGCCAGATCCCTCCGTCCACACCTAGCCAAAATCAAGCTGCAGAGAGCAGTCAATGATTTGGAGGATTGGTACACCAAGTGGCGTATCGCAATTAATCCAAACAAAAGCTGTGCAGTGCTTTTCACCAGACGTAAAGCAGAACCGAATACAAGCATACAAATGTTTGGTAGAATCATCCCTTGGCGCAATTCTACCAAATATCTGGGAATTCATCTTGATAGACGTCTAAACTTCAAGTCACATATGGACAGTGTTGCCACTAAGGCAAGTCAGACTATAGCACAGCTATATCCACTTTTGAATAGGAACAGCTTCCTAAGCATAAGCAACAAAATCCTCCTTTTCAAATTGGTAATCAGACCTCAACTAACTTACGCCTCTCCAACCTGCTGTCACACGACTAAAAGTAACATCAACTGCCTTCAGATAATACAGAATAAATGCCTAAGAATGGCATTTAATGCCCCATGGTTCGTCAGAAACATCCAGTTACATCAAGAAGCCAATCTTCCAGATATTAAGACTTACATGACAAGGATTGCGGAGAAATTCTTCACAATCACGGATAATCACCCAAATCAGCTAGTTCGACAGGCAGCGGACTACAAGCCCTCAGATCGTTTCAAACATAAAAAACCGAAAACTGATACAGCCTCAATTCTCACAATGAGCGGGTAAATTACCCACAATAATCTTATCACCCACAATCTAAAATCCAGATGAAGGGATAAAGAGTCAAGGACTCAGTCCATCAACCAATTGAGTTCAAAGTTCAAACAATAGAATCTCATTAAACGTGCGTAACGTGTTACAAAAAAAAATTAGTTATTTAACACAATTTTGTATGACAATTTCCCATACTTTAAGAATAGTAATAACGCCGTTGCGGTTTAAGTTTGGTCTGTGTAGTAGGACTTCAGAACCTTCTTTGTACAAACGTTCATGTTTATATAAAGATCTATGTAAGTTTAGACTTTTCCCAATGGATCCTATGGTTTGGATTTTCAATTCCGTGTTGAGAGAGGCCAGATTTTTGCGGTTTAAAAAGACGAATGTGGTCTTGATGTTCCGAGATGAGTTTCTGAACAGACTTACCTGTCTGTCCAAAGTAAGACAATTTGCATGAGCATGGAATCTCATAAATGCCAGGCAACATCAAAGGTGAGATGAGTGGTGGCGTTTGCTCACCATGACGCTTGACCGCACGAAGGAGGACTTCGTTTCAAATCTAGTCGGTGACTAGAGGAAATTTTTCTCAGGCTTTTTTCCAACTTTTCCCTAGTTATTCCATCTCTGGCACTGGCAAGCGGGTTTTTTTTCCCGGAAAATCAAGAAAATCGACCGTAGAACTCGCACTATTTCAGACATTAAATATATTGTGTTAGGATTTGGACCACGAGATGGTGACACTTTTTCAGCCGTCTCTCCTCTGTGTGCCACTTAATTAGAGACAGCCTTGGGCCAGCTATCTCTGATTGGGTACCAATGGAGATTGAACGGCCCACTCAATCTCCAAAAGCTAGATAGGGCTAAAATGGCCTCGCCTACTCCCTATATGGGAATAAAAGGAGTTAGCTGAGTTCTTTTTTTTTTTTAATTTCGGCCCATTAGGTTTGATCCATGAACACTTGACTGTGTACTTTGATGGATTCCTATTTATGTTTGTGCGCTACTGTTTTTTTTTTTTTTAATTCAATTGCTATTGTTGTTCGATAATTGCACTTATGATGTCTTATGATTCATAAGCCTGCCAGCCTGGTTGGCCGAGTGGTTAGCGTAGCCGCTCCAGCCAAAAGGCTGCAGGTTGGAATTCCGCCATGGGCATCGATGGTTTTGATTGTTTGTGAAAATACTAGTGGTGGTGGTGGTGGGCGGTAGAAGGTGTAGGTGTAGATGATAAGGTTGGCTGTAGTTGGTGGATTGAATGGTGGACACAGAGAGCTGCCGAGTAAGTGTCCTCCCTCGTTGAGTCTTTGGAGTCCTTGGAGGTGTCACGTAATAATAATAATAATAATAATAATAATAATAATAATAATAATAATAATAATAGATGAGTCTTAGACTCCACGGGATTTTAGGACGATAATAATAATATAATGAAGGAATGTGCAATTAGGTCTGATATCAAAATTGGAGATATTCAGTTAGGGTTTCTTATTTTTGCATATGATGTCATAGTCTATTGCATTCTCTCTTGGATTTGTTGCTTAACGCTGTTCCTAATGAGTAACTAATTTATTAATAAATTGGTTACTGATTAGGAAAAAAATTATTATTTTTGTTTTATTTTGTATAGGCAGCACCCCCTACTTAAAATTCCACCGGTTGCCACTGTCTTTAACTGTCAGGATGACAGTTAAAGACCAAAAGGAAACCAAGATATAGGTGCATCGATACTATAAGAAGTGCTTTAGAAGACCGACATATATGATCTAACTATATTCTAGTCCTGACAGATAACGAAATAATTTGGAGGAAAATTGTCGACCGGCAGTTAGCAGTGTTGTAGCTAGAGCTTTTGCCGCCCGGGACTGTCCCTGAGTTTGTCGTTCCTCTCAATACACACCAAAAATACTACAAAAAGTGAAAACGATGTAGAGAAATAAATTAAAACACTATGTTTATTTTTGAAGTAAAATTTTAATTCCAACATTCTAAAATGTTATTTTACTTGCTTTTCAGTTAAAAAATTGTCGATGACATTGTCGAAGTCTATTTCATCACTCAGTTCCTGTTCTATAGACAGTATGGCAAGATTTCTTAAACGCAAAGTGCCGCCAGGGGCGGACCGGTCCCCCTTCCCCCCTAGCTACGCTACTGCCAGTTAGTAATGATATAAACTTCTCATGTCGTAATATCGTAATCCTCTAGACTCCTGTGGGTGCATATCAGGAATTATTGTTATTATTATTAGTAGTAGTAGTAGTAGCAGTAGTAGTAGTGGTATAGTTCTCTTCTGGACTCAAAAACTTATTGTTGGAGAGAATTTTTACCAGTATGCAATTATTACATAAAGTACACTATAATGGAGATTTTACAATAATTATAAACGTCGACACAGTCCACAGACTTATCATGGAAGGTTTCCTTTTTCTGCAACGTATCATCATATTAAACCTTAAATTAATCCTCTTTTAGTGTCAGAATGCTTTCAGTCAATGGATTTCATTTCTCTGCCACTCTCTACTTAAAAAGTATATATGCGGGAAAGTGTGAAAACCGGCATTCTATAGAATGCCGAAAGTGGGACGTCAAAGTATGAAATGCTTAGATTTTCATGCATTTCCTCGGCATTCTATAGAATGCCAAAAGGCAAATCGGCAAATAGAGTTCCTATCCCAGACGTCGATAAGGGGCAGGGTGACTCATGCAATCTGCTGGTGGTTGTAACTGCTGAAGGAATTTTAAACCAACTCTATGCCAGATCAAAATTCACTTTATGTCCCAAGGACTTACTGAGAGTTGGAGACATTCCTGACCATGAAATAGCTCTCCAGTCAGCCGCTTTCGGTCTGTCCACGGATTCTGGCCAAGGGTTCGTGAGGTGTACTTGCAAGACCAAGTGCCGAAATTTGAAGTGCTTTTGTATGAAAAAGGCAATTAAGTGCAATTCAAAATGTCAATCGAGTCTACCTTGTAGCAACAAGTAGTTCTGCACTGGTCTTTTTCTATTTCTATAGAAAAATCCGGTATCTTATATTTTGTACTTCTTAGATTTTCAAATGCAGGAGCCTGTGTAGCTCAGTGGATGTGGCGTTTGTGCACCACGGCGCTTGGCCGCACGAAGGAAGACTTCGTTTCGAGTCTAGTCGGCGACTAGAGGAAATTTTTCTAAGCCTTTTTTCGACTGGTTCCCGAGTTAGTCGATCTCTGGCACGGGCAAGCGGGTTTTTCCTCCCTTTAAACTCGGGTTTTTCGTCCCATAAACTCAAGAAAATGGACCGTAGAACTCACATTATTTCAGACATCAAATATATTGTGTTAGGGTTAGGGACCACGAGATGGAGGCACATTTGAGCCGTCTCTCTTCACTGTGTACCGCTTAATTAGTGATAGCCTTGGGCCATCTATCTCTGATTGGTACCAGTGGAGATTGAACTGCCCACTCAGTCTCCAAAAGTTAGATAGGGGCTAAATGGCCTCGCCTACTCCTCGTATACGGGAATAAAAAAGGCGTTAGCTGATTTTTTTTTCATACTTTGCCGAAACAGTATTTGTCATTCTATATAATGCCTAGGTATTCTATACAATGCCTAAGGAAAGTATGTAAAATATTAAAATAAAGCTGACATTTCATACTTTGCCTAAAAAGGTCACGCATTCTATTGAATGCCTGTTTTTCACACTTTGCCTGTAACATATATATAAAATACTTCTTACTTTCCTAGTCACCGCTGTATTGCACAACTTATGTTCAGAATCAGTGAATCCAAGGATCCATTGAAAAGGTTGGTCGATTGGTAGAGCCTCTGCTTCTAATGGCTCGCAAAACGTTAAGCAAATTTGAGCGCGGTTAGTAGTTGGAAGGGTCAATCGTTCGATGCTGCTGGCACACTCTCCCTCGATGAGTCTTTGGACTCCCTGGTGGTGTCACATAATAATAATAATAATAATAATAATAATAATAATAATAATAATAATAATAATAATAATCTTAAAAACCATTGTGATATTCTTTCATCGTACCCTTCAACAGCTTAAACGTCTCAGTTTCATCCCTTTATCTTCACATGTCCTTCATCTGTCAAAATTCTGTTGGTTACCTACCGCAGCCTGTCCTCACAGCTAACATTCCACACTCCATAAATCATTTCTTGTCAACTGTCTCTTTCCAAAGTCTCTTCATTCCTTCCAACTTCCGGTATTTGATCACAATAGTCCAGATGTGACTGATCAAGGAGTTGCAAAATTAAACACCATTATTCTATCCCTGCAAAAAAAACTTTGTAAAAAACGTTGCAAAATTTTTTACAACCGTTGCAACATATATATTAAGGGAAAAAAAAGAAAAAAAAACGTATAGCTCGTAACCATTGAAAGATATGGAATGCGGCCGGTTTCTCTTTGGATTTCCTTTATAAAATGTTTTAAACATCGATCTGTCGTGTTACGGTTGATTGGCATGGATTGTGTAGTGGGATGTTTTGAATGATATACAGCGAATGGACAATATTTTATTTATGTCAGAATAAGCATATGCAAGTGCAGACTTCATTAACGGTGTTGGTGCTATACTTCAATGAAGAGGGACTTGTTTTAAATACAGCGCAAGATGAGTGTTAAAGCGTTTGATTTAGTACCTGCTATCGAAAGAGTTAATTGGGCAGGTAAAGTGAGAAGCGTGGTAAGTATTGGGAAGCCCTTCCTGTTGCCTACCACTGCCTTGCTAAGATTCAAATCATATACACGTGCCTATTATAACCTGCAAGCAGGTAAATTCTCGAGGTAGTTGATTTTCACGCTGCGCAATTTCTCATGCTACGACTGATTTGGATTTGTAGACCTTGCATGTCATTTTTAAATTGCATTCTGTAAACTCACTGAAAGAGTACTAATTATTACTTAAAAAAAAAAAAAGTCGTACCACATTCCTATTTTTGAGTATAAAACAGGAGGGAACCCAATCCCAAATACCATTCAGCCATATACTAGTTAACACCACTGTGGCAACAACAGAATCCTTATCTTTCTTAATTACCCACCTCTTGAATTCATTTTAATATTTTTTTGGAAAATGAATAAATGTCTATGAGATTCATTTTGTCCATCAGCTTGGCCCTGTCTAGACAGATTTTATTGAAATTTGGTATTGGAAAATTTTATAGAAAAGGTTAATTCAGTTGATCATTTTTAAAGTGGGAAAAGGAAAATGTTAAAAATTATATAAAACAACTCCTGGTAAGATGGAATTTAATGTTATAATAAATTTAGTTTAATTCTTTATCTAAGTGTGAGCAAATAAAGTTTGCACCTGAAAATATCTTCAGGACTGCATATGGTGTTGTACTACCTTACTGGGGTAAGGTAGTACAACACCGGGCAACTCGTAGCACAGGTGGACCAAGCTAACAACACTCCTATCACATCTCCTTGCGGATATGTATAATGTTATGCATTAAGGGATTGGCCACTACCCAGACTAGTTTCGACCTTTATTGAGGTTTCTTCAGTGGGAGCCAGGCCCAGAGGTGGAGTACCAGGCAGAAGCAATAGCGAGGCCATCTTTACCTATTGTACTGAAATTTCTCGAGTCTTCCCAATTCTGGTTTAAATGAAATCATTTTCATTGCCATCTGTAAAATTATCTATTACAAATGACATCAAATAAGCTGTAAGTGGTTTTAGGATAAATCGAAATGAACGAATCATTGTACACAAATGATACTGTAAAGTACATGCATCTTTTTTACAATTAACCCAAATCATTGTTGTTTTTAAATGATGACAGATGGCTTCAATGTTTACAGAAGAATGTTATTTTTATTATGTGACACCCCCAAGGAGTCCAAAGACTCATCAAGGGCACCTATCTACAACTCTTCATCTCCACCACTCTATTATTCCTAAGATTCCATTGGCTGTCCTTCCATTTGGACTGTGATGAATAATATTGAATATAATATATTGGCATTGTTCTGTTTGTCCTGTATAAATAAATTTTTAAATCAGTAGAATTTATTTGTCATGCATAGGTGTGAAATGAACAAAAAGTAACTGTTGTACAACAGGCACGTCTCTTTATGGCAAATTATTTCTGTCCTATATACCAACAAGGTTTGTACTTAAGAAGCCAGTGTCATTATACAATTTGAATTTATAGTTCTTTGTGATTTCCTGGGTGTTAATTATGAGATGTTTACTTGGTATTCTTTTTAGGCAGTCTCTTAAGGAATTGGATAACTTTATATAGCTTTGCTACATTTTCCATATGGATTCAGTTGTTTGAAAATTACCCAAAATTTTTTTAGGTAATATTCAAAGAATGATTAAGAGTTGTTCTTAATCATTTTGGGCTACTAAGTTTACACTTTTTTGTGTTGATCTTATAACAATTAAGGATGCTCACTTAATGAAGTGATGCTGATGTCAATTCCCTTCAGGAAGATTTTAATAGACTTTCAGCTTGGATGGATAACCACAATTTCTGTTTTGATATTAATATGTTAGCAGTGTAAGTCTGTAAATTGCATTTTTGGAACTGTGTTCAAGTAGGTAGGATAAGATTTGAAATCTAGATGGCGATTGTTGACAGATTTGAACTTCAGATGGCAAATTACCAAAGTGGAGAACACGAACCTCGTTGCTTCTGTGATAAGGAGAATGTGACAAGTAGAAATAAGACAGTTGTACCACTGTACAAATCATTAATCAGGCTATACTTACATTGTTATGCACAAATTTGTTTACCTTGTTTTGTTATGTTATGATGATTTATCTTCGCAGAGGGTCCAGAGACAATTAAATATCAGAGTTGGAATGTTGATCAAGAGGATAGGTTAAAGTAGTGGAAGTTGTAGAGTTCCATGAATAAATAGGTGATATAATATAAACATGAATAAATAGGTGATATAATATAAACTTAAGTTGGTTTCGAAGGAGAAGAAGCTTCCAAGAGGTTTCTTCGATTAATAGTAATTCTTTATCAGTGATTTTCTTCTGAGTTATTATATTATTAAGTACCTTTGTAGCACAGCTGAATTATGTGGAAGAACAATAGGACAGTGCACCTTCATTTAGAAGACCTGAGATCAATTCTCATCATGAGGAATTTTTATATGAACTTTTTTTCAGTTGAAGGTGAGTAGCTGATCTCATATGGAGATAGCAGGCTTTTCTCTCCTTGAAAGTTGGGTTTTTAATTCTGTAATGAAAAAACCAAATAGGCAAATTGGCCAGAGAACCCACACAGCTGACAGACAAAAATATTATTAGTGGACAGCATATGGCAGAGGGTGTAGACAGTGAATTATGTGGCACATTAATGGACAGTGTATGTACATGGTGTAGATGACTGTTAACATAGTGGTTTGAGTGATACAGTGCCTCTCCATGATGACTTCTTGGATTCCATGGAGTCCTTACATTATAATAATAATTATTATTATTTGGCAAAGCAAATTAAAACCACAGTATCAGTTCTAATCTGTTTTCTTTACAGAATACATAGTTACTCTCAATCATGGAATGCATAGTTAATCTGCATCTGGCTTTTCTTTTATCTGTGTTTTTGATCCAAATACCTCTTTAGCACATGCTCATTGCCCATTTTGTTTAAATGACTGTACCACCTTAGAGTAGTTCTGCTTGCATGTTGTATAATGACAATGTTTTTATTAATGTTCTCATTTTTAATACAGTTTTACCATTCATAGCATCTGCTTACATTTTCTAATTTTCCTTAATTTTGATATTAATTATTATTATTTTTATGTGGGCACCTCCATGGAGTATAAAGACTCAGTGCAGGAGATCTAAGCTATCCACACAATCTATCATACTTCTCCTTGAACCCATTAACAAATAAAGTACTCGCAACTGAAAGCCATTCCACCCATTCACACAACTCTGCAAGCAAAAAATCTAGTCCTGGCATCCCTACTAAACATACCTTTATTCAACTGCCAGGGATGACCTCTTGTTCTAACCTCCTATAGCCCAGTGCTGAAACATTTCCCTTGCATTGATCCTATAAAACCCTTTAAGCAACTTTAATGTTTCTATCATATCCTCTCTTTTTTTCTATCTACCAACTTTTGAAATCCACACAACCTCATCTATCCTCATGGGAAATATTCCACAGACCACTCACCATTGCTCACTCGCCTCTGAATCTTCTCCACTGCTTCCTCATCCCCAGCAGACCAGACCTGAGCACAGTAATCCAGATGTATCAAGGCCTTATAAGGAGGACAAACAACATCCTTATTTCTACTTGTTAGTGTGTTCTTCAATAGCCAAGTAATTTTATTGGCTATATTAGCAATATGTACTCTAAACTTTAACTCTCTGTCTACCATGATGATGATGTATAAGATTCTCTATTCTAACACCATCCATAAATCTCTAGCTTCATCTATTTCTTGGAGTACAGTTCCCTCAATGAGGTGCACAGCTTGTAATCTATTTATCCCAAAATGCATAACTTTACATTTCTTTACATTAAACTGACACCCATTATCCTGCAAGCTCTCCACATCACCTTGATTAACTATTACTCTACCTAATTTTGCATCATCAGCAAACAATTGAATATTTCCTTTCAGGTTATTTACTGTATTATTTATATATAAATTACAGTAGTGCTCCTAGCACTGAACCTTGTGGCATACCAAAAGTGCTATATGGAAGGAAAGAATCAAGGCAAAAACAGGTGACCATTTTTGCCTTGATTCTTTCCCTCCATATAGCACTTTTTGATATTAGTACATCAGCCCTCTTATCCACATAATTAATGTCATATCCATCCCCATTTGTTTTAATTTGCATAACAGCATTCCATGTGGTATTCTGTCAGATTCCTTGAAAAATCCAGCAGAATAATCATTTAGTGATTTCCTTAATCCAACTCAGCTGTTACTCTGTTATAAAATGTTAGTAAATTAGTAATGCATGACTGACCCTTCACAAAGCATACAGTATCATATTTTTATCCACCTATTCTTAAATTTTCTTTCTCCTCTTCCTCCTGTTCACAAGGCTTTGTAATTTATATTCTCTCAGTCTGTTCTCGTAATCCACATTTGAAAGACCACTGGCAACCTTTGTGAATCTTCTCTAGACTCTTTCCAATATATTATCACCATGAAAACCCAGCGACCAGATCTGTGTACAATAATCCATATGAGGCCTGATCAAGGCCTCATATGGATCATTGTGCACAGATATGGATCATACAATGGCATCATAACCTCTTTATTTCTGTATGTCAGAGTCCTCAGCATCATTGCCATTATCCAATGCGATGTCTTCACAACTTATGTAGTGTGACCCTGAGTTTTGGGTCCTTGTCCACCACCACCACCACTCAGATCTCTCATTTCCTCTACCTCCTTTAAAGTTTTCTCACCAAGTATATACTTTGCATCTCATCGTTGCTTACTAAATTTCAAAACCTTAGTTGCAACATTGAACTGATAGTTTCACTTACCTGCCCGTTCATGCAATTTATTCAACTCCTGCAAGGCCATAGCATCTGCTTGACTCTACATTGCTCTCCCCAATTTTGCATCATCTGCAAAAAGTTGCATACCACTAGTTAAACCTATCCCAATATATCATGAATATGCAAATTGAACAACAATGGACCCAAAATTGACCCCTGTAGTACCGCTGCAGTCTTTTATAAAATGTATACACATTTACACAAAAATATTATTTAATTTGCTGAATATTTCAGTCTGAATATTACAGACCATCTTCAGTGGCTACATAGGAAGAGTTTTAAAAAACAAGGTGGAATATGAACAGTTGATCATTCACAAATAGAACGAGCTGCGTGATGTCATATCGCTAAGTATTAAAAGAGTAAACTTTTTTTTTTTATCAGAGTCATGATTAAATTAAAGATATTAATTCAGAAATTCATGTAATAATCTTAAATAACATTAGACTAATATAGGGAAAAAAATTAATGTGTTATCCTGATTAAACTTTCCCAAATTTTTGATACAGATATACAGTCATTATGATTCAAGTTAGGACGTTGAAGTAAGGCCTTCACACTTTCTTTAAATAAACGTTCAAATTTATAGCGACATCTGTGTAGGAGTAGAGTCTTGGACCAAAGGATGTTGTGGCTTGTTTCTATTCCATGCTGAGCTAATCCAGATTTCTTGAGTTTGTTGTGTTGAATGGATGATTGATACTCTTGAATTATTTTTTCTATATAGCATCCAGTTTGTCCAAAGTAGGAAAGATTATAGTTACATGGAACTTGATGCACACCAGGTAGAGACATGGTTGAGAGTTCTTCTTTAGAAGAAGGAAAATGGGTGGATAATTCGTTAATATGTGTATAAGTGGCTGTTAAATCATATTTCTTCAGAATTCTGAAATTGGTTCTGAAATCCCGGAAATGCAAGGAATTGGAACTCGACATATTGAATCTTTGCTGTTTTGTGTTGGATTGTAAGAATCGAAAAGATGTTGTGTACTCTTTTCGGAGAAGCCATTTAGTTTCATGTGATGTTTGATAGTCGAAAGTTCTTTCTGTAATAAATGAGAAGTTGAACAATTAGTTTTGGCTCGTCGGATTAAACATTTTATGATTCCTGTTTTTTGACAAGGATGATGGGCAGATTCTTTGAGAATATAAACCTATGAAAGTTGGTTTTCTGTAAACTGTTGTTGTAAGAATGCCTGAAGGTGAACGGATGAGGAGGACGTCTAAAAATGATAACTAGTTGTCTTTTTCAATCTGCATGGTAAAACTTTATACGAGGATGTAAGGAATTGATACTGCTTAAAAAGGAAGGTAAGGAGTCTCTGTTATGAGGCCATACAGCAAAGATGTCATCTATATATCTAACCCAAAAGGATGGTTGAGGGAATATAGATGAGAACAGGACTTCTAGATGTTCCAAATAAAAGTTGGCTAGAGCAGGAGAGAGTGGACTTCCCATGGCTGTTCCTTCCACTTGGTTGTAAAATTTGTTTTGACATAAGAAATATCCAGAGTGCATTACAAAATCAAATAACTTTATAATGTCTTGTGGGAAGATGTCAGGAAGTAATTCTAAAGTCTCTTTGAGAGGTACATTCGTATATAAAGATTCTATATCAAAGCTAACCATAAGATCTGTAGGTTGTAATGTGATATTTTTCAATTTATTTAAGAAATCCAAAGGTTTTTAAAAAAGAGCGCAAGTTCCCTGTGTGATTTCAATAATTTAACTAGATATTTGGCTATGCGATAAGTAGGAGAATCAATACAATCCACTATAAGGCGAAGAGGAATATCTGTCTTATGTATTTTAGGTAGACCATAAAACCTGGGAGGCCTTGCAAAATGAGTTTTTTGCCTTTCAATCGTGTCTACATCCAAACTTATGACCTCATCTAGCAGGGAGTTTAATTTGTTCAGTTGTCTGTTGGTTGGATCGTGATTGAGTTCTTGGTATGTTGAGCGATCTCGAAGTAAAAGGAAAAGTTTTCTTCTATAGCTCTTTTTTAAAAACTCTTTGGATTTCTTAAATAAATTGAAAAATATCTCTTTACATTCCTATGTAGCCACTGAAGATGGTCTGTAATATTCAGACTGAAATATTTGGCAAATTAAATAATATTCTTGTGTAAACGTGTATATATTTTATAATCCTAATGTCACTGCCGTCTTTTGTAATTCTACCATCATTATATGAAGTATTTGGCCTCTTAGATGTATTTGCCAGCTGCTAAAGTGGCCTTTGGAAGGTAAGAGGCAAGGAAATGTAGAATGGATAAGTGAACAAATGAAAGAGATGATAGAAAAAAGGAAGGGCATATTTAAGAGATGGCTGAGCAGTAACACCTTTCAGGATGGAAAGGAATACAACAATATTAAGAGACAAATGAAAATAATGATAATTAAGAAGTGTGAGAAAGAAAGTGCAGTGAAATTGAATACCAATTGGGATATAATTGCTCTTCTGAGGCCTGGTTATTTGTGTGACAGGTACAAACCTCTTATACATTTTGAGCAGGAATTAATATAATTTCCTTTGATGATTTTAAGAGATACTGTGTAGGTTTATTATATGAGGATAGGATGGAATAGTAAGGAAATGGGAGGCTATTGTTGGGAGAAAGAACATTTGAAGTAACATTGGAGGAAATGAGGTGGTCTGTTCAAGTAGGAAAAAATGGAAAGGTGGCTGGCCATGGAATGGTAATAGAGATTCATGAACTTATTTTTCATAGTATTAACAACACATCAAAAATAAGTCATGAAAAACCGTCAACACTTAAGCTTATCTGTTAGATTAATGGTAATAGAGATGTTCAAGTATGGTGGTAGTGAATTACTACAGGTCTGACAATGATATTCAACAAAGTGATTGCAGGTGAGGATATCCCTTATGATTGAAACTTTTCATATCTATCATCCATCCATAAGAAAGCCAATAAGACTCCCAAAATTATAGAGGAATAAGTGTCATGTGTTCAGTTATTAGGATGTTTTGTTGAATCATGAGGAACAGAATTGTATTTAAGACATCCCCAATAATATCAGATGAACAATCTGGTTGTAAAGTAGAAACATCTTGCACTGTTTTCTTTATGACAAATATACCAAAACATGATTGCTGAGAATGAAAAAACTCGATTTAAATTTTGTAGATTTGGAGAAAGCTTATATGGAATGTTGTATGTCACCAGCATTGTTTAAAATTTACTTGGATGCTGCCTTGGAGGAATGGAATAGGTGTACCCATAGGAGACCAAGTCCTGCATTCTCTTCTTTTTGCTGATGATCAGTGATCTTACAAGACAAGAAGAATGTAAAATACTAGATGAGAAAACTGTCAGATATGTATACATTGGGACCTGAAAGTCTGTTAAGTATCTAGCAGTGAGGTGACAGTTCAACAGAAATGTGGATGCCTTGAAATATTTTGGCTTTGTAATAACTCCATCCAGTGAGAAGAGGGCATAGCATTTTGATCAGAACAAGCATGAGCTGCTATTAGAACCATGAATAGTATTTTATGGAATTATAAGGTTTCAAAGAAAACTAAGAAGATGCTATATCATGTGATTATAGAGAGTATAATGATCTGTAGATGTGTGTTGGACATTCATTAATAGCCAGAGGAGACTAGTAGAAGTTGAGATGAGGACTGGAGGAATCATATAGAGTGGAATCTGAGAACAGGCCACTGCTGACAAGGGGAGAATCCTGAAAGAAAAAGATATTAGGTTAGTGAACTGGGTTGGAGACTGACTCTGATATATGCAAGTTGTGTATGAGGGAGTGGTGTCGAGGAAGCAGGTCACGAATTGGCTATCATAGTCTCAGTACTGGGATTTCTACTGTTTAACCTTTCAGTGGATTGCAAGGGTATGTTCAGGTGTCTGCAGATGATAAGGAAGGTAAGGATATCAACACTATTATTAGTAATAGTGTTGATATGGTGGCCCTTCAGAAGGATTTGAATAAGCTGTACAGATGAGCAAAATAATGGAAAATGTAAAAATGGTAATTGTAAGGTCTTGAAATTTGGGTTTCACAATGGGAGGCTGCATACTCTACTGGCATAACTATATTTGAAGAGACAATTCAACTTTTATTTTTAATAATCGGGCTGCAAGCATTTAATTAAGAGAAAATAGTGAGTGAAAAAATATTTAAGTTATCAATTTTTATTATATTGATTTTAAAAAAACACAGAAATATTTAAAGTACCAGATATGAAACAAGCATGAAAATGAAACTCAGTGAAAAATTATTATCACATGAAAACAAAGTAATATAGTTTATGCATCACAATATGTGTGTGTCTTCCTGCTTATGTGACTTTTGTGATTGTTTTACCTTAGCCAAATTATCTATATCCACTTTACAACCTCGGGTGCAGATTCAGATTGAAGCATGCAAAGTTCATCAGTCAGGTCGAGAATAAAATTTATTTTTTCTAAAACTCATGGCAGAAAATGCTTATTCACAAATGTATGTGCTTCCAAATGTGACTATCATCTTCTTTGCGAAACTGATTAATCCTTCAATTTTTTTTTGGTAAGCATTGATAAAATTTTTGGATATTTTCTAATGAAAATGCGTTCTTTGACGTTTCATTGTGCTGTAATTCCAAAACTTCCATCTGTAGTTGGTTTGGTATGTCATCAATGTCGACATTAAAATTGTTCAAAAATAATCGCATTTCGATGCTATTTTTATGAAAATCAACAAATCTTGTTGAAACTTTTGTTTGTAAATCTTCAGTAATACCAACAAAAGTTTCCTTTTGTTTGTATTTCCAAGTTGCACAGGTGATATCACAAAGTATTGGTATAAAATTATTTTTAATTTATTATTCATATTATAAAATGTATTATTTAAATAAATCAACATATGGGGCCACACATGCCATGTAAGTATGGTCAACTTTTTATGGGCCACCAAAAATGCACGTTTGAGCCACCAGTTGCCAACCCCTGACTTAGAGGATTGCGTCAATATTAAGAAGGACATTGATCAGCAGGAATAGAGTGGCGATTCCATTGTATACAGTGCCCTGATCTTCTGTATTACATCTCAAATCTGGTTGCCAGTATTTGAAAAAGAAATATATTAACTTTGGAGAGGGCACAGAGGCAGATCACAAAATTATATCAGGAGTACACAAATGTTAGTTACGAGGATAGTCCTAGGCCATGTGAATCCAGAGTTTGATGGATATAGGGATAGGGAGATCCTGAAGGGGTGATGTGATTGAGACATTTAAACTGTCGAGTAGTAGTTATAGGATTGACATTGGGGGAGATCATTCATATGGTAGAACAAGGGGGAAGGGACAATCTCTGTAAGTTGTGAATGGTGATGGTAAGAAGTGGCTTTTTTCCCCATTTAGGGTAGTTGGACAATGGAATGCATTGCCAGATAAGGTGGTTAGAGCATGATTGCAAAGAAGTTTGAGGAGTGCTATGATACTTTGTGTCGTGTAAAAGAGTGAGGTTTGTGACTCGTTGTTGGAGATGCTGAGCAATAATAGTAATACAACAGGTATATTTTGCTTTGTGTAGGTACTGAGCCCTTTTTTTTTTTTTATTGGTACTTAGTTATATATTTTTTTTAAGAATTGAAGAAAAAATAAAAATAAAACTTTAGATTCTGAACTGCCCACTCAGTCTCCAAAAGTTAGATAGGGCTAAAAAACGGCCTCGCCTACTCCCTATAAGGGAATAAAAGGCATTAGCTGATTTTTTTTTTTTTTTTTTTTTTTTAATTTATTTATTCAACAGACCTCCATGGAGTCAAGAGATTCATCATGGAAGGTCCATTCTCACATGCACATCTCATCATACCTCTGTGCTCTGAAATACAGACCTTGCACTGAGTGACATTTAAATGTAGCCTCATTTATCTTTCAAAAGCTATTAATAATAATAAAAAAAAACCTTATCTAACTCTTTGTAACAGTCACAGCCAAGCTTCCTTATTTATGCATCTCCCTCAGCCACCCACAGCCTCTTGTTCTTTGGCAATATACAATAGCACAGAATGGAATGATCACCATAATTTTCAATCTTCTTTCCTGTGATCAAATTGTGTTATTACTCTCAAATCAAATACTTGTTCCCAGTTACAGAAATTCAACTCTGAAAGGGTAAATGCTGAAAACTTGTCTCCTGCTCAAATTGCAGTCATAATAACCACCCAGTGCCATTACATATATCCTGCCACCTTTCTGTCTCCACTCACATCAGATAATTCTCTCTTCCACAAATAACATCAGCTGAAGTCAAAACTATCTCCTACCATTCTTTGTTGCCTTTACCCTCTGCAAAGATGAACCAGGAAAATTGCCACCTAGTATATCAAATCAAAATCACTATACATGCTCCTTTGGGTCTTTCCTATTTGAAGAATCTTAAATAGTTTAATTACCAACAAATATTTTGCTTCTGATGGTATCACCCCCCCCCCCAGTTGTGTTCAAAATGTATACTCTAAATTGACTACCAAGATTGGTGTTAGTTTTGGAGCACAAGTTTTTGAGTTTTCTAAACTCTTTCATACCCAACTGGCATCTTCATCATGGAATCAAGCCTATAATTATTCCTAAAAAGGGAAAATTAATGTCTTCAAATTGGTGTCTCTTTCCTCTCACTTCTAGTAATGTTCAGATCAGATAAGATCTTTTTTTTTTTTTTTTTTTTTTTTTTCTTAGATTGATTCACAGCCTTAGCCTTTCCTGGCACAAAAAAACATCATTACATACTTTTTTCACCCTACAACGTCCAAAAAATTTGGCATCCTTTTCATGAGAAGTACTCAAGAATAGTACTTCTCATCGGTACAACTACTATAACCCTATACAAATTCCAAATACTCCCAACTTCAGCATACTCTTTTCACTTTTTTAGATAATCTACCATAAACTTCCCTCAAAAATTCTTGATACTCTCCAGAAGAAAGCATTCCAGTTAATTGATCCCCTTCAGCTTCTGGTGGATCCATTGAGTCCAGTTTGAAACATATACACACATGCACACTGAACTAACTTCTTTTCCTCTTCTTTCATTTCATCTGCCTCAGCCTCAAACACTCTTCCACATTTCGTGTTCCCCAAAACTTACAACCTCAGTTCTTGAAAAAAAAAAAAAAAAAGTAGCATTAGTATTACTCCCAAGCCTCTATGAATCCCAAAGACTCATAGTAGAGATCTAGCACTCACAGATCATAACCATCATACCTGAAGACATTCAGTGTCAGAGCAATCATCACCCACTCTAGTGATGCATTCTACTTATTCCCACCTGTAATATAAAAAATCTCCTTTTCACTTCTTTACTCACATGACCATTGCACAGTTTCCAGGAATGATCTCATTCTCAAATCACCCATTATTATTATTATTATTATTATGATCCTTCATGAAGTCAAAAGACTCATCATGGGAGGTCCTTCCTAGAAAACACAAAGTATCATACCACTCCTTGAACTCATTAACCGTTCATGCTCTCACCACTCTATCAGGAAAAGCATTTCACGGATCAACCACCCTCCATGCAAAGAAACCAC
The DNA here is from genome assembly GCF_054136105.1 of Typopeltis vanoorti. Taxonomy (NCBI): domain Eukaryota; kingdom Metazoa; phylum Arthropoda; class Arachnida; order Uropygi; family Thelyphonidae; genus Typopeltis; species Typopeltis vanoorti. The sequence goes on from NC_143560.1 coordinate 37,851,708, forward strand.
CCCTCACCCTCTTCCTCATAGCTTCCTTTCATAATTCGAGGGATGGCTCCTTGTCCTTACTCCTTCCCCTGTTCCACCAAGCGAAAAAACTCCCAAGTGTTACTACCTCTCAACAGTTTAAAAGTTTCAATCATATCACCTCTCCTTCTTCAATCTACCAAACTCTGCAGTCCATATTCCCTCAGTCGATCCTCATAACTTACATTGCATAGTCTTGAAACCAGCTTTGTTATCTGCCTCTGTACTATTTCCACAGTTAATTTATCCCCTTCAAATCCTGGGGACCAAATTTGAGAACAATAGTCCAAGTGTGGTCTGATCAGGGCTTTATACAATGGAATGACAACTCTTTTATCTTTGCAGGTCAGCATCCTTCTCAGTATTGCAGCAATCCTCTGGGTTATAATAAATTTAGTTTAATCCTTTATCCAAGTGTGAGCAAACAAAGTTTGCACCTGAAAATATCTTCAGGACTGGGGTAAGGTAGTACAACACAATGCTGCATTAAACCGACACTCCCATTCATTTGCTTATCTGTCCAGTTTATTCAAATCCTCTTGCAGGGCTGCCATCTGCACTATTACTAATAACCTTTCCTAGCTTCACATCATCTGCAAACAACTGAATATCCCCCCCCCCACAATTCACTGACATTGTCATTGATATAAAGGTTAAACAATACAGGTCCCAGTACTGAGCCCTGTGGGACCCCACTTGTAACCTTCTGCCTCCTTGATATTTCCCCACCATACACAACTCTCTAATACCTATCAGATAGCCAATCCTGAATCCAGTTGACTAACCTGACATCTAAACCCATGCGCTGCAACTTAAATATCAGCTTATCATGTGGTACCCTGTCAAATGCCTTTGCAAAATCCAAAAAAAATTGCAGAATATATATAATCTCTCATCAACTGCTCTTGTCACATTGTTATAAAAAGCAACCATATTACTAAAGTAAGAGCACCCCTTAACAAATCCATGTTTACTCTCACAGATAACATTATCCTCATCTGCCCAATGCTGTATATGGTCCCTCACTAATTTCTCCAAGCTTGACAACTACTAATGAAACACAAATTGGTCTATAATTTGACTTTTCCAGTCTGCTACTGTCATTATGTAATGGCACCATCTTACCTTCCTTCCATTCCTTGGATACCTTTCCTGTAGCAAGACTTTCATTGAAAAGCCAGGTCATTGGAGCTGTTCAGTTCTTTGGCACATTCTCTCAAAACCCATGGCAAAATTCCATCCAGTCCCACAGCTTTACTGACATCCAGAGTACTCTGTATTTGAAACACACTCTCCTCTAAAAATTGAACCTGCCCTATCCCTCTAGTATTAAAACCTACTTCTCCAGGATGAAATACTCCAATAAAGTGTTCACTGAACAACTCCACTATGTCCTCTGCATCAGTCACTCTATTCTCATTTTTATCTCACAATGTCATTCTTCCACAATCATTACTCCTCCTACTGGAACATAGCTAAAAAATTCCCTAGGATTTTCTCTGAATCTTAGTGCCAGTCTCTTCTCATATTCCAGTTTTGCCTTCCTTACCATATTAGTCACTCTCCTGGCCTGAGTCTTATATTCTTCATGCATCTGCTCTCCACCCCCTCTACTAATATCTCTTCCATAACCTATTTTTCACCTGCAGTTACTTTTTTAATATTGTTTGTCATCCACATCACACAAAATTGTGTCCTCTTCTTCACTTATAGACCACAGCTTACTATTGCTGCTAACAAATATTCCTTCACAATTTCCCAAGTACTAATGATATCTTGCCCTTCCAATTCTTCCCTCCATGGAACTCCCCCAAGTTGATATCTAAGACTATTATAATCACCTGCCTTATAATTCCACATACATTCTCTTTCCTTTGATACTTCTGCATGTCTATTTATCTTACAAGTCAAAAACCACATGGTCACTCTCTCCAACTTAGGGAAGAGATGCCATCTAAGTTATAACAGCTCTTCTGATGCTATGACCAAATCCAAAACTCGAACCTTGTGTTTCTTCTATTACATATTGCCTAAGACATTTGTCCCTCAAGAATTTTAGAAATTCCATTCCCGTACGCTTACCTGCACTTTCATCTTCCAATTTATATTGCCATAGTTAAAATCTCTCATAGCAATCATTCTTCTTGTACTCGCCAAACTCAACTGCATAAACATCTCTTGCTGCTCACCCTCTGTGCTACTTGGCTTGTAGCAACACCCCACTAAATATCCTGTTTTGCCCATCTCTGCCTCACCCCATATGCTTTCAAAACCATTAGTGTCACTGCTTACCAAAGCCCGCACTCCAAGAAGAAATAAGTCATCACTTATAAATAGTACCACCACATGTTTTCCCTTCCTATCCTTTCGAAAAATGCTGTACCATGCTACTTCCATTCCTGTTGTTATATCATCTTCTGTCAATCAGGTCTTAGAGATCCCAGTAATCTTCGGACAGGCTGATGCTATCAGTGCTACCAATTCATCTCCTTTATTCTAGATACTCCTGGCATTAGTATAAAGCATAAAGATGTCACTGTTTCTATACCTATCATTTTCCCCTACTGATTCCACTGGACTCGGCATTACCTGATGTATTCTCTCTCTTCTCCCAAGCATCTGTTCCCACAAGAAGCCACCCCTGCTGCCATCCGCCCTGATAATTCAAGTTTCCCTGCATTGACACACCGACATCTGATGTTCAGAGAACAGCAATGCCTACATCCTTCCTCATTCAAATGCAAACAGTCTCTTGCATACAGTTTCTTTCTGTCCACAAATGCCCTCCAAGCATCCACTTATTCCAAGGCCTATCTTCTGACACATTCTGGCTATCATGCTATTCATTATTAATGCTCTTCTACTCAGCTTGTCATTATCATACCTGGGAAACACATTATCTTCCCTCTCTCAGTTTTCTTTTGTACAACCTCAAGCATGATCTCAAATTTCTCGCTACCCAATTTAAACTGCCTTTCAAGTCATTTATGCCCACCATCAGAATCATCTCATCCTTCCTTTCATCCCGCTTAATTGCCATAGCCACATTTTCTATCGTTACTCCAGGCAAACACTCCTCTGGCATCCCATCTTTCACATCAGAGATCATCAAGTCTCCATACATCACATCTCTTACCACTCTGTTCCTTGATTGCTCACCTGCATTCTTCACTCTCTCCTCAAACACTTTCTGTCTATATTCTCCTACTTACCTGCCATCTTGGCATCTCTCTATCCCTGGTTTCGGCACTCCCTTGCATTGTTCTCATTCCCTCTCTCCTACTGTTTCTATTCTCTCCTCTTCTGTCATTCCCATAACTCTCTCTCATTCCCTCTCTTCTACTGTTTCTGTTCTCTCCTCTTCTATTATTCCCATAACTCTCTCATTCCCTCTCTTCTACTGTTTCTATTCTTTCCTCTTCTATCATTCTATCAATATGATAACTCTCTCTCACTCCTACTCTGATTTGCCTTGTATTCATCTCTTCCATTCGCTTAATCTCATCTTTCAACTTCTCAATTCCTGAGACATTCCACCTTCTCTTTCGGTTCATTGATCTCTCGCTGCAAGCTTATCTTATGCAATAATTTCACTTACATCTTTCTGATAGGCTCCTCTCACCACCTTTGTTGTTTTATTCATATTGCTCTACCTCATATATGCCAATCTCTGAAGACCACATTCCCTCAGTCTATTATCATGCTCAATATTTCACACTTTTGAATCATTCTTAGTGATTTACCTCTGCACTCTTTCTAGTTTTCCTTATCACCAATATAGCCAGGTGACTGGATCTCTGGACAGAAATCCAAATGAGGCCTAATTAATGTCTTATACCAATGGAACACTTCCTTATCCATAACATCAGTATTCTTTGCATTATGTAACAGTATGTCCCCTGAACTTCAGTTCCCTATCCACCAAGATCCATCACCTCCTTCATCTCCTGAAGCCTAGTTTCTCCAATATGATAAACCTTATTCTATCTTCTCTGGCTAAAGTACATAACTTTACATTTTGCAACATTGAAGTAATGTCCTCATTCTTCAGCCCACGGCACCAACCTATTCAAATTATTTTGTAACAACATCACATCAGAACTTCCTAACATTGACCCTTCTAATTTAGCGTCATCAGCAAACAACTGAATATCTCCTCACACACCTTGAATTATATCACTGATAGATAAATTAAACTGTGGTCCTGGAACAGAACTCTGTGATACCTTCCTTTTTTGGGAACAATGTGTTGGCTCCTGTCAGTCAACCATCCCTGTAACTTAGTTACCAAATGATTATCCATCCTCATCCTGCTTAATTTCAACAGTACTTTATCATATGGTACTCAAACAAATGCTTTAGCAAAATTCAGATAAATCATTGTAAGCATTGTCTCTGTCCAATACACTAGTCACCCTGTTACAGAATGTAATCAATTTACTAAGGCATGACCTCCTTTTAACAAATTAATGCAACTATTTCAGATTTCCATTGTCATCAATCCAGGTTTGTCTGTCTCTGACCAGCATCTTGAACACCTTCACCACTACACCTGATATATGCAATAGACTATAGTTGGACATACTGACTTGGATTCTCCCTTATGCAATGGCATTATTTTTCCTTCTCTCCACTCTTTGGGGACTGTTTCTGTTGCTAAACTGGCAATGCTGGGGGGGGGGAAGGTGGCAGAAGGTGAAGAACAAAGTGTAATTAACAGTATGATAGTGAGTGGGACTGAGAGCAAACAAAGCATGTCTGACTGATTGCAAAATTGTGAGAATGAATGAATGATGATACAAGATACAAGATTTGAAAGCAAAAGTTTGTGAAGATGAGGCAAGAGATTAAGCAGTGAAATGAAGAAAACTGTAGATATATAGTGATGAGTAGACATTAGTAGTAGTAGTAGTAAACTGTAGATATATATAGAAGAGCGCTGAAGACTGAAATGAATGATAGCCATATGGAAGACACACGAGTGGTGTTGTCTAGGGGGGGGCTGATTATTTGAGGTGTGGTGAATGAGAAGATGCACAAAGTTTGTTTTCTCAGAAGTAGAACAAGTAGAGTGATTGAGGTTAGATATGAGAAGTATATGAGCCAAAGAGTTGATAGTGGTAGTAGGAACAAGCAGAATGTAAGATGATATCAGGAGTTTGCTGAGAAGAATAAAATATAATAGTGTTATAACAAAGGTAGAAAAGTTGCCCAGATATGACAGTGATGAGTTCAGGAAGAGAACAAAGATCATGAATGGTGTGTTTAGCAAAAATGTACGAAGAAAAAGGCTTGCAGTTTGTGAACATGTGGGATAAGTTTGAAGGGTGAATGGAATTGTATAAGAGTGATGGACTGCATTGAATAGTTTTAGTGTGAGTCATTTGGAGAGGCTGCTGCTGGAAGGGAGAGTTATGAGTGCAGAGAATGAATCTGAGCAAGTAAGAAGTGATTTGGAAGAGCAAAAGAGTAAGAAAGGAGGGATTGAAAGAGTGCTAATGAATAGTGTAGAAATATGGAGAACGAGAGAACAGAAGTGCAAAACAAACAAGGATGGGAGGGAGAGTCAGGACAGATAGGAGAACACTGTGTGAGAAAAGTCAGTGCTAGAAGAGGATGTAAATGTGTGATTGGACAACAAAGGGATGGACTCGAATGTGAGTGGGGGGGGATTGCATTTGGGTCTGGAGAAATTTCTGAGATGGGTAATAAGAGAGAGGAATGGCAGGGGAAAGACATGGAGGAGTCGTATCTAAGAAGTGGTATCAGTGAACTTATTATAGATCCAGAAATAAACTGTTATGTGTGTATATGAATTCTGAATATCAGAAACAAGTGGAATGAAATTATTGTATTGATTGAGTTCATTCACTCAAAAATTGTTAGTATAAGTGAGATGTGGCTATATGTGGATGCCATCCTGACAGGAATAGAAATGGAAGGGTATGATAATTTTCATGAACACAGAAAAGGCAAAAGGGAGGTAGAGTGCTGTTGAAGATAAAAAAAAAAAAAAGAGTTGCATCCATGTAATGATGCAATGGGGAAATAGTGGCAGTAGTATACAGCCATAATTAAATTCACCTATGATGACCACTCTTTCTCTAGTTGCTTGGCTAATTTGCTTATATATTTAAGGTCCTCTATACTCATTGGGATGATGAAATATGTTGAAGTAAAGAAAATTAATTTTTTGAGTTTTTGAGGGACAATCTGTATGTCAGGTGTTGTGGTTAAAAGTGTTGTGAGGATGAGGATCTAGAATGAGGTGAGAATGAGGATCTAGAATTGAGTTCATAACAGTGTCATTGATGGACAGCACAAATTTGTTGAAAGAAGGTCATGTTTTAGTAATCTGCTTACTTACCACAATACGGTGACAGGTGCATACTACAAGGGAAATGAATACACAGTAGTATATGTAGATTTTGCAAAGGCTTTTGGATTGGATTGGAACTTGCTAATACCTATCTGATAAGTATTAGAAAGGGAGCAATATCGCAAAAGGATGAAGTCATCTAGTGGTGCGCCTCAGTGGTCTGTTTTAGATCCATTGCTGTTTAACCTGTGTATGTTAATGATACTGAGAAAGGTGTGAATGGGGATATTTAGTTGTTTATAAATAATGCAAAGTTGGGAATATATGTGAGGAGTAGAGCAGATCCTGTGACTTTACAAGAGGACTTGAACAGACTGAGTAAATGGGCATGGGAGTGGTGTTACCACTTAAATGTTGCAAAATGTAAGAGTTTAAAATTGTGAAAATATCATAAAAAATTCTGCCAATGGTGCAGATGATACTGAATTGTATAAGTAAGGAGATTGTGGTTTATTTGACATCATGATTAGGCCACAGATGGACTACTGTGCACAGATTTGGTCAACTGGTTTTCAAAAAGGATGAGATATTGGAAAGGGGCTTGAGGTAATTGCTCCCCTGCTATAGTGGTGTCTGGTCTCTGAAATGTTGAGTAAGAAGAAAGGTTGAGAAGATGTAGTGTACAGAGTCTTGTGAATAGGAGGAGGGATGATATGATAGAGATGTATAAGTTGGTAAGGGGATGCTTATTAGATTAACATTGAAGAGGTTGTTCATAGAATCGTTGGGAGATGGGGAACAAGAGGTCTTCCCTGTAAGCTGCATAAGGAGAGTTTGAACAAAGGAGTGAGAAGCAGTTTTTTTGGCATGGAGAGTGGTGAATAATTGCAATGCATTGCCTGATAGTATAGTGTCTGCAGAGAATGTAATTGTATTTAAGGCATGGTATGGTATGATGAGCTGTGTGTATGATAGAGGAACTTCCTATGATGAGTTTTTGGCTTCATGGAGGTCTGAAGATAATAATGTTCATATCACACACATTTGCAAAATCTTGTAATACTTATTTGTTTTCATTGTCCATCTTGCTTATGATAAAATGTATGCAGATTAGTGAGATATGCCCTACTTTCAGTTTCTCTGGTATCATAATCACTACTCCAAAGATAATTGGTCTATAATAATGCCTACATCCAGTGCTTTTTTTGTAATGTAAGTGTAGGTTCTCATGTTACCAGGAAAAATCAAGAATTAAGAGGATATGAAAACTAAAAAAAAATTTAGTGATATTTTCACTTAATAGTGTGATAATTAGTAGAAAAAAGAATGCAAATTAAGTATATAACACACAGTTTATTAAGCATAAGATTGCATATGTATATAAAAAATATTAAAAAAATCATTAAAATATATATGATAATTTTTGATAACATTTTTATATAGCAATATTATAACAATAATGAAAACATGAAAATTTTATTAAATAACTAAGTTTGTTTGCATGCCAGGTAAATAAACATTTAAAAACTTTCTGAATATAAAAAAATTATAACTGTAACATTAACATATCCTTATGTCACACATCACTGTTAATAAAGGTGCCAGTATACTTTACTGTTGCATACTGTCAAAAAAAAACCTCTGCTTACATCTTTCCTAACATCACTTTGTGTGTGTGTGTGTGTGTGTGTGTGTGTGTGTGTGTGTGTGTGTGTGTGTGTGTGTGTGTGTGTGTGTGTGTGTGTGCATGCACTCATGCATGTGCACTGGGTCCTTAGTGACCCTATCCTTTCCCTTTAGAAAAAAGCCAATACTTGGAAAGATACTTATATAAACAATTGCACCACCATTCATTCCAGCAGTATGGTGTCATTAAAACACTAAATCATAGAGCTACTGCTATTTGTTATAATGACATAGCTCTTGCCACAAACTCAACGACCTTTCCCCATCATTTTTAGCCAATGGCTGCAATCTCAAAAAATAGATAAAATACTACATTCCCCAACATAGAAGCATTCACAAGTCGAGCACAACATGACTATTCCTATCCCTTATATCTCGGTTATATCTGAAATGACAGTTAATATATTAAATAAATATAATTTCCATACCACATGAAACTACACCTCAAACTAGTAACCCTCATCTACTTATAAAAGGACAGTCAATCTTCTCTCATGTTTAGGATTATATGAATGGCAACTTTTTTATTTTTTGGCAGATTAAGCATGAAATCTGGAAGAAGAAGGAACTGTGGAGGCGAGACAAGATGATTATTGGTAACATTCAGTTGCATGAAGAGTACAAAGAGCAGGCCAGGAAGGTGACTTGGTTGGTAAAGACAGTAAAAGTGCATATGAGAAGAAATTAGTCAAGCTAAAAAAATCCTAATGAATTCTTTTGATAAGTGGCAAGTAGAAGAAAAAATGACTATGGGTAACGTAACTGATGGTTGGTAACTTGAGTGTAGAGAGTGTGGTGGAGGTGGGAATGATGGTGAATGAGCAGGAAGAGTATGAGGAACTAAGTAAACTTGTAGCTAATGAGTCTATAGAACTTGGCAATATATTGCCATGTGTCTTGAAGGAATGCTCTGTGGAATTAATGGCAACTTTGACACCTGTTTAACATGAGTCTTTAACACAAGATGGGAAAAATTGTACCACTTTGCAAAGGGAGGAGGGGATAAGACTGAGCCATCAAATTATAGGGCAGTCTCTGTGTCTGAATTTGTTGTTAAGATGTTAGAGAAGTTGGTGAGGACTAGGATTCAGAAATGTTTCTTTGTGATGGTCAGCATGAGTTTGTTAGGATAGGTCATTCTTTATCAATCTGCTTATGTATTACAACAATGTGTTTAACTTGTACACTAATGACATCAAGACCAGCTTATCTGGAGATATGCAGCTGTTTGCTGAAAATGCAAAGTTGGGAAGAACTATCAGAAGTAGTGCAGATGTTGTGGCCTTGCATTAGGATCTCAATAGACTATGTGAGTGGGCAAATGAGTGGAGCTATCAGTTTAATGTTGAAAAGTGCAAGATCTTGAAAGTTTAAAGGAGATGGAAGAGATGAGAGATTTGAGAGTGATGGTGAACAGAGACTTGAAGTTTAGGGGTCACATTGCTATAATTGTAAGAACATCACAATAGATTATGGCAAAAATAAGAAGGACATTGACATGCAGAAGCAAAGAAGTTATAGTTCCCATGTATAAGATTTAGATCAGGCCACATATGGACTACTCTGCACACAGATTTGGCCACCTGGTTTTCAGATTGATGAGGATGTATTGGGGAATGTCCAGAGAAAGTTTACAAATCAGTGCCAGGGAAATGTCAGACACAAGGGGAGATTGATGGAATGCAATTTAGAAAGTCTTGTGAATATAAGAAGCGGGTTTGTGAGGTTATTACCAGGTTAATGTGGAGGATATTATTCATGGAGTAGAGGGAGGCAAGGGTAGAACTAGAGGCCATTCCTAAAAGCTGTATACAGGTTTTAGAGATGGTCTCTTGCTTCTCACTTCTCCTTATAAGGAGGGCATGAGCAGGTAAGTGAGAAGCAGGTTCTTTGCATGGAGGGTGATTGGTGAGTGGAATGCATTGTCTGAAAGTGTCGTGAGTGCAGAAACTGTGAATGGGTTTAAAGCATGGTTTGATGATCTTTTTGCATGAGAGAGAGAGAGAGAGAGAGAGTATAGGCCTCCTGCAATGTCCTTAAATTCCATGGAGGTCAGATGTTAATAATAACTTAATTTTCTACAAATATACAGACAGTAATATAGTTATTATCATCATCATCAGAAAAACAAAGGTAATGAAAATAGCAAGGAAAGAGATAAATATGGATATCAGAATAAATGGGAAAAAATTGAATCAAGTAAAGACATTTAAATATCTAGGAAGTGTTATTAGCAGTGATGGAAGATGTAAAAGTGACATCAAAGCAAGAATAGTGATGGGAAGAGATGCCTTTAATAGAAAATTGAATTTATTCAGAAGTAAATGGATAGAAACCTAAAGAAAAGACTAATAAAATGTTGTGTGGAGTGTTGCCCTCTATGCAGCTGAAACTTGGACATTGAAGAAAGCAGAAATTAAGATTTTGGAAAGCTTTGAGATGTGGATTTGGAGAAGGATGGAAAAAATCAAATTGACAGATAAAATAACTAATGAAGAGGTCTTAAAAAGAGTAGAAGAAGAAAGAAGTCTGTTAAGGAGAATAAAAAGAAGCAAGGGAAACTAGATTGGACATATTCTGAGAGGAAATGGAATCATCAGAGATGCCATCGAAGGAAAAATAGATGGAAAAAGACCCAGAGGAAGTGTAAGGAAAACAATGCTAGATGACATGCTGAATGGAGACAGGTACACAAGCTTGAAAGAGAAGGCTCAGAACAGAAGAGAGTGGAAGGAACGTTTCTGCTACTAAAAGAAGAACCTGCTCAATTGCAGAATACTCAAGAAGAGAAGAAGAAGAATATTGTTGTTATTATCATCATCAGACCTCCATGAAATCTAGAGACTCATTATGGGAGGTTCCAAGGTATGATGAGCTCACACAGCTCATCATACCTTGCCTTAAACACATTTATGATCTCTACACTCAATATGCTTGGGCAGTGCATTTCAATCACCTTCCACTTTCTATAGAAAAAAAACCTCCTCATTCTTAAGATTGTTAACATCTTTCTCAGAGAACACAAGAGATACATTTTCTGCCATCATTATAGTATGACATAGCATGCCGTGGCATAACAGGATTAGATGGAAAAAAATTAATGTGTTATATATATATAGAAGTCATCTCAAGTATGATACTGTTTTTAACGTCAGAAATGTAACACTCTCCTAAACTTAACTAGTATGGCTGCATTAATTTACCTAAAATTGCAGACATTTTACAATCAGCTCCAACTCAACAAGTGTGAAAATAGTGTCTATTTATCCAACATTAGAAGGCGCTGAGTTAGAACTTCGGTTCTTTTTCCCATTACAATTTGAATGACAATGTGTTTTATTAATGTTGCCTGTTTTACTAACAAGTTGTTTGGGCATTGCAGATGCCAATTTAAATTCTAGTGAAATATCATTTGGTTAATAAATAACTTATTTATTATGTTTTTAATGTTTATTCTCTACAATTTAAGATGAGCCTTCCGATGATCTTTGTTTAACTACTTTTGTATATAACTTAGCTTTACTTAAATTTTCTTCTATATTTTCTTGGAGCCACTTCTGACTAACTTGATAGAAATTTTCAGTATGATTTCTTCTTTTCTAGGACTGCTTCTTTATCTTTTTGAGTCTTATTATGAAGTTTTCATTTTTCTATCATTGCAGACTTCTTCACATGCTGGCTGAATGAGTGTTTTCTTGAAGTTTTTTCATTCAACTTCTAAAGCTTGGTTCTTATTTTTAAGCCTTTGCTTTTCTCTAATAATGTGTGCAACATTTTATCTACAGTTCACCTCTGAAAACTACTTGACCTAGCAACTTTGCATATTTTTCTTTTCCATATAGTATTCATTTTTATAATGCTAAAAACTAAATGGTGGTCATTACCTATTTCAAATCTCCTGTATACTTTTGTATCCTGAATGAATCTGGGAAATCACTGTGGACTCATTCAGGATACAAAAATGTGCTCTCTTGAAATGTGTTAATAATGTCTAGTATCCTGAACTGAAATTCAGTAGGTACTTAACATTATTATTAGCTTTGCTCTTTTCTCCAAATTTTCCCCAGACATTTGGGATATGTCCGAGAAAGTATTTCATTTTCTTTGTCAGCTGCTCTCTATAATGATTTGAAAGATTATTATTCCAAACCTCCATGGAGTCATAAGATTGACACAAAATCTAACAACACTTCTATACACTCACCACCCTTTCACCTAATCTATTCCATGCTTCTTCCATTTTCTGTACAAAAAAAACTTACATTTTACCCTTTAATGCACTACATATTTTCACAACTTCTAGGAAGATTCTCATATCCTTGTTCTTTCTTCTATATGAAAAATGTCCTCAGTATTAATTGCGTAAATACCTAATCAAATCAATACTTTTCCAACTGAAAATTGAAAAAAGAAGATCCGGAAGACCAAGAATTACCTGGCTGAAATTAATAAAGAACATTTTTGGATTTAGAATTTATAAGGAGCTTTTTCGAATAGCAAGGAACAGAGAAGACTGCAAGATCCTGCTCAAGGGAAGACTCAACACGTCTTAAACAGAAGAGAAGAAGAAGAGAAATACCTCTCAACAACTTATGTCTCAGTGACATCACCTCTCTGTCTTCTTTCCACCAGAATCTGTAGATGACATGCCTTAAGTCTGCCTTCATGAGTGATGCTGTCCTGTCCCAATCATCATTATCATCTGTACATCTCCATTATTGTCTATGCACCTTCTCTACAGTACTCCATCTTGCAAATCCCAGGTAACTTGATAGTACAGTTGTATAAATCCTCGATTTGAGGCTTTACATAATGATAAGTCCAAATCTAATTATTCTGTGTGTTGTCTTCACAGCCTTTGCAATATGTCCTCTGAACTTCAAATCTCTATTGACAATTATTCCAAGATCCTGAACTTCTCCCATTATATCTTCACTCAGAGAGTATGCTATCTCCCATACGTGGATCCCAAATTTCAGAACTTTATATTTAGCTGTGTTAAGCTGATAATTCTTTTGTTCATCTTTCCAGCTTATTCCATCTTAATTTTCTGCCACCTGATATGATCCTTGTTATTTGCCCCTGCATCCTCTCTTTGGTTTCTTCATCTCCTCTCTACTTATAACCTGTATGATTGAACTTGCCATTTAAATAGTTTATTTTTGTGTTTAGCTGAATTTAGTGTTGATAATCTTCTCTTCCCATGATTGCTGTTTCTCAAATATAACATTTTTAGTTTATTGAAATATCTCCTCTCTTTTAGTCTTAAAAATCTTTTTCAAAATTATGTTTGTATATAATTTATATAATATTTATTTGACATAGTTTTAAAATATTCATGTTTTTATAAATGTGCCAAGTTATGTACTGTAGACATTTATGTTTTTATTATAGATTGAATGTCTAGAATGTACTGGAAAGAACTTGTATGTAGGTACACAGGAAAGGTGAGTTTAAATTTATATATCCATTTTTTATTATTGGTATTATGCCTAAGTATGTTCAAATGGCATTTTGCACATGAGGGCATTTCACACAATGAGAAATGAACATTTGACTTGCTATAAGTTGTCTTAGCCATTTCGTTGATATGCATGTCCTCTAATATATATTTTCACCCATATTACCCTTCATTATGATATATGCAGACAGGATGATCAAATTTAGAGTATCCTTGTTTAAGGCCTTGCGGAGAGCCATCCAGTGATCTAAATGCTGCACAACTTTTCTGGAATACATTGTGTATCATGCAGAAGTGATTTCTGAGAGGGAAAAAAAAAAATTCCAAAATTCACCAGGGGAGTTGTAATGCATGGAATTTGCATATCATGCAACCTGATAGGTGCTGGGAGAGTTTAAAAGATGAACATGGGATTTTCCCCCTCATTCTGGTTAGTGATACCATCCACAGTGATGGCACTAATCTTGCCCCAACATACTTTCCTCATGAAGCTGTACTACCTAAACAATTGCAGTGGCATTGCTGCACTCTGCAAATTTTGTTGCATGAACAAATGTCAATGAGGTCCACTATCTCCATGCGCTATTATTATTATTATCATCATTATTCCGGGCAACTCCAAGGAGTCGACAGACTCATCGAGGGAGGCCCTAACATCATGTCAAGAACAACTATTCGACATTCACACAGTATCTATCATACCTTGCCTTGAACTCATTCACGGTCGTAGCACCCACAACAGACTCTGGCAGCTTATTCCACTCATTCACCACTCTCCAAGTAAAAAACCTAGCTCTAACACCCTTGTCAACCACATTCTTTCCCAGCTTCCATGCATGGCCCCTAGTCCTCCCACCACCAGTCCTATTTTCAAAAATATCTTTTGGATTAATCTTATAGAAACCCTTCAGTAATTTGAAGGTCTCAATCATATCACCCCTCTTCTGCCTATCGATCAATTTCTGTAACCCACAAATCTTCAGCCTATTCTCATAACGTTCATTCCACAGACCTGCTATCATCTTGGTCACTCATCTCCGGATCCTCTCCACTTCCTCCCCATCACAAAGAAACCGTGGTGCCCATAACTGGGCACAGTAGTCCAGATGGGGTCTTATCAAGGCTCGATACAGAAGAAAACAACAACTTGTTTGTCTCTGCATGTTAAAGTATTTTTCAGAAGCCAAGTGATTTGATGAGCTGATTTAGCCACTTTTGCAATGTGCCCCCTAAACTTCAATTCCCTGTCCACCAACACTCCCAAATCCCTGGCCTCATCAATCTCCTGGAGTACAGTTCCACCAATGTGATATACTGCTGCTATTCTTTTCACCCCAAAGTGCATAACCTTACACTTTGCCACATTAAATTGACATCCATTCTCCTTAGCCCAGTCCTCCAAACTATCCAAATCATTCTGTTGCACTCACAATTGCTCTACCCAACTTTGCATCATCAGCAAACAAGTGAACACTTCCTCTCAGATCCTTACCTATATCATTGATGAACAAATTGAAAAGCAGTGGTCCAAGAACAGAGCCCTGCAGCACACCACTAGTCACAAGCCGTCTTTTAGATTCCACTCCTGAATAAACCACTCTCTGGTATCTCTCCATCAACCACCCTCCTATCCATCTCACCAACCCTATATCCATCCCCCATCTGCTCCAGTTTACTGATTAGGGTTCCATGTGGTATCCTGTCAAAGGCCTTGGCAAGGTCCAGTAGAATCACTGTAAACCCATTACCCTTAACCAGTTCAGCCGTCACTGTGTTATAAAGCGTGAGCAAGTTACTGAGTCATGATCTACCTTTCACAAAACCATGTTGTCCCCCATACAATATCCCATTTTCATCTATCCAATCTTGTATTCTTTCCTTGACTAATTTCTCTAAGATCTTGACAATGATTCCTGATATGCTAATCGGTCGGTAATTTACAACAGCAGTCTTGGAACTACTTTTATGCAGCGGAACTATTTTCCCCTCTTTCCACCCCCCTCGGGACTAACCCAGACCCGAGACTCAAATTAAACAAAATGGTCAAGGGTACTGACAATTCTTTAGCCGCTTCTCGTACGACACGAAAATTCTATGAAAGATTCTGCATTCATGCCCATTCAAGATAACCCTATGTGCTATGCAACGAATAATTACTCGTTTTGAAGAAATGGGATCATTAGGATGTTACACCTGACAGAGGTCGCAAACCAGTTAGTTGACAACAAGTGAATGAAGTTGCTGCTGACATTGTGAAGCAGGCTATGAATAACAGCATTGGTTCCTGCAGTTCACATACAGTATCAAGGCCCATTGATGTGCCTTACACCAGTGCTTCCCAAACTTTTGGATGTCAGGGCCCCCTTTGGAAAAATTAAAATATTACACGGCCCCCTCGATAAAAATTAAAATATTACACGGCCCCCTCGATAAAAATCATAATATATAGACATATATTATTATAATATTTATTGTGTTTATATTCAATACAAAACATACACAGTGAATATTGCAAAAATCAAATGCAAATATTACATTTTTATTAGATATATGAAGAGCCAAAGGCTTCAATTCGGCGACATATGACTTGTTTAAGTTAAGGGATATTACATCCCATATATCGTTTCTTAGCCGAATGAGAAACTCAGAGTTTCATGCCGAATATAGTAGAAACTATATAAAGTTTGGCGATTCCAAACGTAAGCAAATACCTGGATACTGCAGTTACTGACCCTAAAGGTAGTGCAAGCTGAGGCAACTCATGTCTAAGGTGGAGGCTCCACCTTAACACCTAAGAAACGATATGGGATGTAATATCCCTTAACTTAAACAAATTACATTTTTAGCATCTTACATACATATTTGACATGGCACATTATCTCATACTTTTATATAGATAGGTATATTGTTATTGCACATGTGCAGTACAAGCACATGAAACATAAAACGATTAGTAATAAAGAAAGAATTAAAAACATAAAAGAAGTTTAATAACAGTTTAATGTGATGGATGTGTTTCAATACCAATATCAAGTGAAATATTTGAAACTGCAATTCTTAGATTTCTTCTTTGAAATTAAACTTATATGAATAAGCATATATTTACTAATATTCATTAAGCGCCGAAATATGCAGGAAGCAAAATTTGTGAACCCCCACCAATGTGTGATTTTTTTCCATTAAAATATAAAAAATAACAAAAAAGAAATAATAAATAATAAAAATTAAATACATTTCTTTTAAGATAAAAAAAATCTACTTAGTCTTAAAAGATTTTAAATTTGTTTTCATTATTTCACAGCCCCCCCTCAACAAAATCTATGGCCCCCCAAGGGGACCACGGCCCACAGTTTTGGAAGCGCTGCCTTACACAACTGTCTGGAAAATTCTATGGAAGATTCTGCATTCCTGCCCATTCAAGATAACCCTAACACACAGGAGTTCTAGCCACAGGACTTTGAAAGTCAACTGACTTCACTTTAATATTCCATGCTAGAGTGGAGTTGGATGCTGCATGGCCATGGATGATATTGTGGGGAGATGAAGCTCACTTTCACTTAAATGGAGCCGTGAATACCCACAATTGCTAGGTATGGGCTATTCAAAACCTGCATGCAATCCAATAAATTCCTTTGCATTTACCTAAAATTACCACCTGGTATGGGTTTACATCTTTATTTATCATTCTACCATTCTTCTTTGAGGAATTACGTCAGTCAGGTCCTGTGACCTGTTCAGTTACTATCCAGAGGTGTCACAATATGATAAACAATTTTGTTAAAAATTAAGGTGCCAAGAAATTATATTCTTGGTTTCATCTTTTATCCAAATGTAAGCAAACAGTTTGCGCATGAAGTAACTTCGTAACCGGGCTGCTCGTATATGAAGACTAATGACTTTACATCGATTGCCTTAGTATCCCATAATGCAATGCACATTCTTACAGACATGTATAATGCTATGCATTATGGGAAGGGCCACTATCCAGACTGGTTTTGATATTTATTGAAGTCTCATCAGTAGGAGCCAGACCCAGAAGTGATACCAAGGTCGAAGTAATTCTTGGCATCTTTAATTTATAATATAACCAAGTGTAAAAACTTTCAACATTTATCTCTAATCCAGAGTATTTTAGTAATAAGATGTGACACTTTTTGGCTACTTGTATATGGAAATATGACTTCTGCATTACTTCAACCTTGGTATCACTTCTGGGTCTGGCTCCCACTGATGGTGCCTCAATAAAGGTTGAAATCATTCTGGGTAGTGGCCCTTCTTATAATTCATAACATTATACATGTATGTAAGGATATGTGTGTTGCATTATGGGATACTAAGGCAACTGATGTTAAGTCATTAGCCTCTATATGCGACTTGCCTGGTCATGAAGTTACTTCATGCACAAACTTTATTTGCTTACACTTGGATAAAGGATGAAACCAAGAATATAATTTCTTTACATCTTTAATTTATAATATAACCAAGTGGAAAAACTTTCAACAAATAATTTTGTTGTGTTACAGCTACAGCAGCACTGTCCATGGATTCAGTCATTTTCATGCAGGATTGGGGGGGGGGGGGGCTACACACACTGGTTGATCCTTATACTAGGTTCTTCAAGAACATTCCATTGGAAGCCAGAGTGACGAGTCGTGTTTTCCACTACATGACCACCTTGTTCACTTGATCTGATCCTCTGTGACTTCTGGCTCTGGAGATTTCTCAAAGACAGGGTTTATCAAGATTATCATGATAACTTGCCAGCAGTAAAATACAGCATAACACAGCACATGCTCAACATCAGTCCCAGCCAGCTGTATTCTGCTGTTGAACACACTGTGTGAAGAATGTGACATACTAGAAAGGGCAGCACATTAAACATAATGGAAGTGAATAAAAAATTGTTATCTATCCTTGTGTCACCTCTACTTTTTACATACACAGAAATATTACTACATCTGCATTCACTGCATCATTCAGTGTTCCCTGGTGGTGAATTTTGGCTCTGAATTTTTTTTTCTCTCAGATATTGCTTCTGCATGATGCACAGTGTATTCTTTTGCAGCATTTGTATCACTGGTTATCACTCCACAAGGCATGAAACAGGGATACTTTACTTTTGATGACCATGTAGACCATGTACTTTAAGAATCATTAACAAGATGTATTTTGACCTTCATTGAAGTTTGATTATTAGATGAGTAAACATTAGATGCTAATTACCCCAGTTGTCCTAGGTAGATACTTGGGAAATGGAAATTTTTCTGTCAAAAGACATTGATAATCATAGATTGTGTACCAATACATCAAGTACCATAAAGTTCTTATTACATATTATTAATAGACCTGCATGGATTCACCATGCATATGGCAGTGCCTCTGTTAATCAGCAACTCATCTGTCATATTTTACTTTAAATTCATTTACAACATATTTTCCATTTGTGCATTATTTTCCATGTCATTTTTTGTTATAGCATTAGAAATATTGCACTTTGTAACATTTTTTTTTTTTTAATTTTCATTCTTGCTTCACATAATAACTTTTTTGTTGTATATCCACTGTGATAAGATACACACATTATAAAATAAAGTAAATGCTTTATTTTTGATCTTACATAATTCATGTTTAGTCAATTCACACTGTTTGCTTCTTTACTCACCATACATTGTATGCAACTTCAAGGCATGACTTCTTGTTCTTCTATGCTCTCTCCCTCCACTCTATGAAGGTCTTTTCCATATTAATCTGAAACCACCCCACCAACTTAAAATTCCATGTTGGCTTGTCTTTGCCTGTCTACTAGGTTTTACAATTTACATTTCCTCTTCCTCTTCTAATAGTTAGTATTTCAGAGTCTTGATTTAGCCTTAGTTACTCTTCTCTAGCTTTGTGAAGTTTTCTCATCACCTTGGAAACCAGGTAACTGAATTTGTACATATGTAGTAATTCTGAGTTCAGTGGACAAGACATTTTGCCTTTCATTTGTCAATAGAGCACATATTGAAGGGATAAAAAATTAATATTAAAATTTTCTTATATAGTGAGACCTGTGGAGTATTCATAAATAAAAAAACCACATGTATGTCACAGTAATTAACTTTTTATTATGTAAATATAAAAAAGTTAATATTTACATATTAAGAGGCTTTGGATGGTGAGCTGATGAATTGTGGATGTATTGACCTGAAAAAGTTGGTTTACAATAGAAGTGAAAATGTAACTATCTTGTTTACGTTGGATGTGTACATCGAGAAAGGAAATACCTTGTGATGATTCTTTTTCTAGTGTGAATTTGATACAAGGATGTAGATCTGCATGGATTCACCATATATACGGCAGTGCCTCTGTTAATATTAGGTTGTTGATACTATTTAGAAATGAGTAGAGTTCTTGTTCCGTGTGACACCAGACTGCAAAGATGTCATCAACATATCATACTTATATTGTTGGTTTTGGGTCAAGAGTGAAAATTCTATCTTCTAGGTGTTCAAGAAAAAAAACTCAAGTTACTGGATGGCAACATCCATAGATCAGGAAACCATCAAAAGACTCAAAACATACCATGGAAGATCGCCTAGAATATATACGGTTCACCTAAATTACATAAAAGCAGCTGTCCCATTAGACCTATTGTGGATTCTATAAACAGCCCCATATATAAAATATCAAGATTTCTGTCTAACCTTCTCCATCCCCTCATAAGCCACTCAGCTTCTTTGATAAAAAATTCCACAGAATTTCACACAAGAATAAAAGACATTAAACTGTCAGATATAGACATGTTAGTAAGCTTCGACATTGTCTCTCTCTCTCTCTCTCTCTCTACCTACTAATATCCCTTACAAAGAGACAATAGAATTGTTTACCCCAAAATTTCTCTGATATTGTGCAATTATTCAAATTTGCAATCACATTAGGTTACTTCACAGGGAAAGTTAAAATATATAAACAAGAGGAAGGAACAGCAGAGGACTCATGCTTATCACCTAACTTAGCCAACTTTTTTCTTGAACACCTAGAAGATAGAATTTTTGCTCTTGACCACCCAAAACCAACAATATGGCTACAATATGTTGATGACATCTTTGCAGTCTGGTGTCACATGGAACAAGAACTGTACTCATTTCTAAATAGTATTAACAACCTATATCTTCGCATCAAATTTACACTAGAAAAAGAATCATCACAAGGTATTTCCTTTCTCGATGTACACATCCTGCGAAAACAAGATGACTCCATTTTCACTTCTGTCTATCGTAAACCAACTTTTTCAGGTCGTTACATCCACAATTCATTGATTCACCATCCATCTCAAAACTATGGCATCATAAAATCTTTAGTATCCAGAGCACACAAATTTTATTTGTCTGAAAAATCTTTAAAACAAGAATTGGAAATTATTAAAGATACAGCCTTATTAAGTTGATACAATCCAAAAACAACCCAAAAAATCATCAGCCACTTCCCTACATACACACATCAACCCAGACAAGAAGAAGCCCATAGGACTCCTATACCATATATTATTATTAGTAGTAAGGGCAACACCAAGTAGTCCTTAGACTCATCGAGGGAGGCCCTAAACATCATGTCAAGAACAACTATTCAACATCCACACGGTATCTATCATACTTTGCCTTGAACTCATTCACAGTCATGGCACTCACAACAGATTCTGGCAGCTTATTCCACTCATTCACCACTCTCCAAGTAAAAAATCTAGTTCTAACACCCTTGTTAACCACACTCTTGCCCAGTTTCCATGGATGGGCCCTAGTTCTGTTCTGAAAAATATCTTCTGAATTAATCTTATAGAAACCCTTCAGTAATTTGAATGTCTCAATCGTTTCACCTCTTTTCCACCTATCAACCAATTTCACACTCTTGCCCAGTTTCCATGGATGGGCCCTAGTCCTGTTCTGAAAAATATCTTCTGAATTAATCTTATAGAAACCCTTCAGTAATTTGAATGTCTCAATTGTATCACCCCTTTTCCACCTATCAACCAATTTCTGCAACCCACAAATCTTCAACCTGTTCTCATAAGGTTCATTCCATAGACATGCTATCATCTTGGTCACTTGCCTCTGGATCCTCTCCACCTCCTCCCCATCAAGAAGAAACCCTGGCGCCCAGATCTGGGTACAGTAGTCAAGATGGGGTCTTATCAAGGCTCGATACAGAGGAACAGTAACTTGCTTGTCTCTGCTCGTCAAAGTATTCTTCGGTAACCAAAAGATTTGATGAGCTGATTTAGCCACCTTTTGCAATGTGCCCCCTGAACTTCAACTCCCTATCCACCAACACTCCCAAATCCCTGGCCTCATCAATCTCCTGAAGTACAGTTCCACCAATGTGGTATATTGCTGCTAATCTTTTCACCACAAAATGCATACCCTTACACTATGCCACATTACATTGACATCCATTTTCCTTAGCCCAGTCCTCCAATTTATCCAAATCATCCTGCAAAATTTTGACATCATGTGCATTCACTATTGCTCTACCCAACTTTGCATCATCAGCAAACAAATGAATAGTTCCTCTCAGATCCTTTCCTATATCGTTAATGAACAAATTAAATAGTAGTGGTCCAAGAACAGAACGTGTGGCACACCACTAGTCACAGGCTGTCTTTTGGTCTCTACTCCTGAATAAACTACTCTCTGATATCTCTCCATCAACCATCCTCCTATCCATCTCACCAACCCTATATCTATCCCCATATGCTGCAGTTTACTGATTAGAATTCTATGTGGTATCCTGTCAAAATCCTTAGCAAGGTCCAGCGGTATCACTGTAAACCCATTACCCTTATCCAGTTCAGCCGTCACTATGTTATAAAACATGAGCAAGTCACTGAGGCATGATCTACCCTTCACAAAACCATGCTGTCCCCCATACAGTATACCATTTTCATCTATCAAAGGCATCTTGGAATGGCTTTCAAAAATTATGAAGAAATAGAAACTCACTGTTGCCTATCAACCAAATCCACAATTTGCTACATTCTCCAAAAGACAAACTCTCACCTATGATGCTACCTGGCATATACAAAGTTCCATGTTCTTGTAAGATGTCTTACTACAGACAAACAGGATGATCTATAAGTAAACGCATCTCTGAATATCAAGACCATATCCTTACCAAACCGTGCAAATCTGGCCTCGCACAAGATGGAGGCATCTCGTAATTACTCTCTCACTATCCCAAAAGTCTGGCAAATTATTATCTTCAATTATATAAAATAAATTTATTAGATTTATTTTAATTTCATTTTAATTACAGCTTTTTTTTTTTTTTAAATTCCTCAAATTTATAAGATATTAAACGGGTTTTATGACATTGATGCAAAGGAAATATTTCAATATATTACAATAGTCTGAGAACTAAAAGTCATCTGTAGAAGTTGTATAAGAGTGGTTAATGGGGTGTGTGTGTGTACTAAATTTTTTGCATGTGGAGTGGTGAATAAGTGGAATGGATTGCCAGAATTCATAGAGAGGTATGATAGATTTTGTGTGTAAAATATTAAATCTGGGTCTCCAGACTTCATGGAGATACCGTATAATAATAGTACTTAGACCACACCTGCAAAGCTCAAATAACGTTTTATTAAATTTCAAAAAATGATAAATAAATAATTTAAATAATAAATGAAAAATTTGAGGGTACATGTCAGGAATTTGATGATGAAAAATGTCCTCGGTTGTAGAAATTACAGAGGATCATACTAGTTCATAATGCTAGTGTATATATAGTGCAACCTTGTAGTGCTGGAGTTAAATAATGATTACCATTGTTTCTTTTGTTGTTCTCATAGAAACTGTAGGATGATATAATCTTAATATCAAAATTGCTAGGCATTCATATATACTTCACTAGGCACTGACACAAACTGATTTATGTAATGAATAATGCTTTTTAAAAGCAAATATATAGTTTTTTTATGATTTCAAATAAGTTAACATTAAATTTGAATTCTGCTGTAGAAAAAAATTGAAACATGCCATATACATAGCTTGAAAAGAAGTCAGTGGAACACTGTAGTGTGAAGAACAAACAGAAAGAGTGGCTGCCATAATAAGATGTAAAAACTTCTTTTGCTGCAATGAATGCAGCAGTCCTACAGGGCATACTTTCCACAAGTGTAGCAATCGATGAGAATTTTGGACCATTTTCCTTTCAGGCGTGTAATGAGGTCCTGGACTGTTGTGGGGGTGGATGTCCCTTGACCTCACCTGACACTCCAGTTCATTCTGTAGCTGTTCAATAGAGTTGAGATCAGGGCTCTGTGGAGGCCAGTCAAGACAGGAATGACAGGTGTCATTCCTGTCCACAAACTATGCAGTTACAGTAGCAGCCTTATGACAATGCGTTGTCTTGCTAAAAGAGACAACGATAGTCAGTTCCATAGAAATATCACAAAGTTGGAAGCATTGCTGTATTCAGAATGTTCAGATACCTCTCGGAGTTCAGTCTTCATGGTACCACAAACAGTGGTCTGAGTCCAAACTAGGAAAGACAGGACCATACCATCACATCACCACCACCTCCAAATTTCATAGTTGAGATTATGCACTCTGATAAGAGACATTCACCAGGCATCCACCACACCCACACCTGTCCATCTGCTCAGTAGTAGATGGACCGTGATTGATCACTCCATAACACAGCTTTTCATGCTTCCATATCCCATTGTACATGCTCTTTGCACCACTGAAGCCAACTCTGCATGTTGGTTTGGGTAATATAGGGTTTGCATATTGCTGTCCTACCACAGAAACCCATGTTATGAGCCTCACTTCTGAATATTTTTGTGCAGATTCATGTTCCAGTCAATGTCCAGAACTTTGCATTCAACATGTAGGCTGATGAATGGCAGTTTTTACATATACTTCATAGCACCATATAGTCATGTTGTGGGTCATCCACTGTAGGTATCACTTACGGTGGACTCCCTCGCTAATTCCATCTCAGTATGGTATCTCTGATTGTTGACCCTGGATGGACCAGTTTGTCAGCAGTTTGCTGAACAGATAGGCCTGCAATATGGCATTCTATCACAATGCCTCTTTCAAACTCTGTCATTTCCCTTCTCACAACCATTTCACTCAGACATAGTTGCACTGATTTGGGAGCCAGTATAAATTGTAGCCAATTTATACTGGCTACAAACATGCAATTCATTACATGGCATGATTCACCTTGCCTATGGGGTGGGTCTGTTGACTTCTTTCCAAGCAGTGTATATTGATGGATTTGTGAAAATATCCCACCTGATTTAGAAGGAATTTAATATATAGTCCCACACCCCCAACTCAACATCACCAGAGTTAAAGATCGGTACTATCAACATAAGAAGCCTGAATGGCAAAGAAATGGAGCTAGCTGAGGAATTAGATAAGTACCAGATCGACATAATAGGGGTGACAAAAAAGACAGAAACTGGTGAGCTCTTTCTGAGCAATAAATACAAAATGTTATATTCAGGCAATGACAATCAAGGAAAAGGAATAGCCATAGTATTCAACACTGATTATGAGGCTAATCTTCTTGAATGGCAGGCAGTCGCAAGTAGAGTGATGTGGGCAAATATGAGAATGGGGAACTGGACAATGAGACTTTTTTGTGCCTATTGTCCCACAGAAGGTTCTACTAAGGTAGAAGTGGAGGAATTTTTTGATGCTTTAAGAAAAAGCAACTGACACAATGAAAAAGGAAAAGTTGATCCTTGTTGGGGATCTAAATAGCAGAGTAGGAAATGATTGTCAGACATACAAAAATATTTTGGGAAAATTTAGAGAAAAGAGTAAAGCTAATAATAATGGCAAATACCTATTGGATTTCTGCTCAGGACATGGACTGGTTATTACTAACACCATGTTCCAACATAAAAATGTGCACAAATTCACATGGAGAGAAGAAGCAAGGAATAAGAAAAATCTTTGACTATGTTATTATTGATGGTGATGTTTTCTCCATGGTGCAGGACACCAGGGAGAAAACTCTGTTATTCATTATCTATATAGATCACATTATGAAGGAAAGTGGTATTGAACATGATATCAGAATTGGAGATATTAATGTCAGCTCTTTGCTTTATGCGGATGATGTTATACTTTTAAATAAATCTGCTACAAGTTTGCAAGATTCTCTGACTAAATTGAATAACTGTTGTAATAGATATGGTATGAAGGTCAACATTAAAAAGACAAAGACAATGAAAATAGGTAGAATTGTTGAAAATGTCAACTGTGTTGTGAACGGGGAACCTGTGGAACAAGTAAAACATTTCAGCTACTTAGGCACGAATTTTAGTGAAGATGGTAAATTAAATATGGAAATAGACAACAGAATCAACAAAGCTGCTATGGTAGGAAGTCAATTGAATAAATTCATATGGAATAAGAGAGAAATTAGTCAGAACACTAAATTAGCTGTATACAAGACAGTATTCAAACCAGTTTTAACTTATGGATCTGAGAGCTGGGTCAGAAGTAAAACACTTGGCCAAAGACTAGAGACAGCATATATGAGAGTCCTGAGAAAGATTATAGGCGTGAACAGATGGCATCAATGGCAATATCATATTAACCACGCTACCGGCCAAGACGTCTATGGACGTCAAGGTTATCATGGATGCGAAGTGCATATTAAAATTGTATTACCATTGATATTACATTGAAATATATGATGGAGATGAAGTATATGAGGATGTGTATTTGATCCATAATGGCCGGTAAGGTGGTTAAAAACAAGGATATTAGGAAAGAACTTGACATTGTTGGCATCTAGGAATGTGTTTGCAGAGCTAATCTCAGGTGGTATGGTCACTTAAACAGAATTGGCGAGGAAGGATTAGCAAAACAAGTGTTCTCTGCCAGGTTGGCAGGAAAATGACCCAGAGGATGACCAAAATATAGGTGGATTGATACGGTACAATGTGCCTTAGACGATAGAAATATAAGATCTGATAATGATAATATTGGAGTCTTGACAAGTAATAGACTGATTTGGAGGAAAATTGTAAATAGGAAGTTAGAAATTATGTAAATTTTCATGTAGTATTATCATATCCTGTATATCCCTTGAGGGTATATGTCAGGAATGGAGTCTTGACAAGTAATAGACTGATTTGGAGGAAAATTGTAAATAGGAAGTTAGAAATTATGTAAATTTTTCATGTAGTATTATCATATCCTGTATATCCCTTGAGGGTATATGTCAGGAATTTCATGATGATGATGATGTCAGGTGGATTTCTGTTGAATGCAAAACATGTGCCCAACACTGCCCACCACAAAAGTCAAGGAATACCTCCAGTCAGACATATGTTGCCTCCCTGGAAAACTTGTTTTTCACTTGTAAATAAATCAGCAGAATGCATATCTTATGTTATTGAACTCAGCATTACTTTTAGAATCACCTTTTAGGGTACACATTCATTCTTGTATATATTCATTCTCGTCATATGATATTTCAGCTTTCTTCTACACTACATTTTGGAAGAGAAAACTCAACCTGAAAGGACAACAGTGTTTTACTCTCGGAAGCAAGGACAAAAATATTTAGAATATGTAAGTATTTATTTGAAATACAAGTGAAAATTGAATATTGTTATTTCCATCTTCTTCATAAGCATAATTACTTTTTTAACTTAATTCTTCTCAGTTAATATTATTGCTAGTTTTGGTTGCTTGCAACAATGTGAACTTTTAGTTGTAAACATTTTATATCTCAATACCAGAATAGTTATTAAATGTTGAATATACAATAGAGATTTTGAGATTTTATTGCATTTTACAAATATGTAAACATAAAAAAATTTTATATATATATATATATATATATATATATATATATTTAAAATGCAAAAAAATCTGTCGTGCAATAAGCAGTGGCTGATAAATGTATATTTTGGTTTTTTTACTGTCATCGTTCAAATTTCATTTGTTCAGGATCTGATATCATGATATCATAAGCTGTGGTAGATTATTACTGGTGAGCTACAAGAACTAGGGTCACTAGAACTGCTTCAGTATATACTGAGTATAGCACACATTATATTTATTTATTTATTTAGCATATGGCTCACACATGAAAAGTTACATCACATTAATCCTTAATATATATGAACATAATAATAGACATATATACAATAATAAGACATAATACTGTCATAAAAGAGACACTCAAGAATAGGCTTCAACTTATGTTAGGTTGATTATCCAGTCAACTGCACTTGGTGTAGCATGGATGAAGTCCGACAGGTTTCCACTGTATGCACATTGGGCACATTCTGCTGTAATGTGATTAATTGTCTGGCAGGGTGATACGCAGTCGCACCTGGGTGAGGCAATCATGCCCCATTTGTAAAGGTGGTATGCACATCTGCCATGATTGGTGCGGATTCAGTTAAGGGTAGACCAAGTTTTCCAAGGTAGGTCAAAATCTGAAGGCATCTGTGTTGGGTCCACTAATTCATGGAAGTTCCTGGTTGAAGTGTTACACCAGGACTCTTTTCACTTCTCCTTCATGATGAAACTTGTTTCTGCAAGATTTTTTTTTTTGCTGTTAAGATTGAAGGGTGCCTTGACTTTAGCCTGTTTATTTCTAGGGGTAGGATATCTTTGTGGATTGTAAGATTTTGAATTTCCATAATTTTTCTGTATTCATGTAGAAGAAAGTTGGATCTGCAGATGTGTGGAGGTGGGATGTTGCTTAGCACTGGGAGCCAGTAGGTTGGAGTTGATTTCACAGTTCCAGAAATAAGGCACATAGTGGTGTTAAGCTGAGCATCAACCAAAATATACATGGGCGCTGTTCAGCCATACGGGTGAGCAGTATTCAGCTGCAGAGTAAATGAGACCAAGATCATTGCAGCAAAGTGTTGTTGCTGAGGCACCCCAAGTTGTTCCGCATAGATTTTACAGTATATTGTTTCCTGTTTTTAGCTTGGATGCTGTGTTAATGAGATGTGATTTAAAAGATAGAGTTCTATCCAAAGTGACGCCCAGATATTTCGGGAATCTGTTGTAGCTTAGCAGTTTGTGGTTGAAGTGGACTGCGAGTTCTTTGTTAGCCTGGTTATTGTTCAGGTGGAAGCAGGAAACTTCTGTTTTGCTAGGGTTTGGGCGTAATCTCCTTTTGCTGAACTATTCATCTAGGATTGCAAGGTCATTTGTTAGATCTTCCATTGTAGGAAAATTGGTGTGTCTAGTGGCTAGAGCAATATCATCAGCATAGCAAAACTTCTTGGAGGCTGTATTAGGCAAATCTGCGATATATAAGTTAAAAAGGAGGGGAGCCAGAACTAACCCTTGTGGTAATCCATTATTCAGTGTTCTTTGTTTACTTTTGTTCTTGTCCATACACACTTGGAACAGGTGGTTGTTTAGCATGTTATCAATTAGTTTTGCTATTGTTCTGCATGGGACTGCAAGGAACAACTTGCAGATTGCACCAAACTGTATCATAAACTGTGGTAAGATCTACAAAAGCTGCAGCTGTTTTCAGGCATTGTTGGTAGCCTGCCTCTATATGTGTGGTGAATGACAGAACCTGATCACAGCAGCTTCGTTTATGTTTAAATCCAGCCTGTTCCACTGGGACTTGTTCTATTATCTTAGGGGCAATTCTGTTGAGGATGAGCCTTTCTAGGAGCTTTTCTGTTGGACTGGATAATAATGTGGTTGTTTTTACAGAAAGCCTACACACAGGAAGATACCTACATAAACAATTGCATCATCATCCAGTCCAACAATATGGCATTTTAAAAACACATACACACAGAGCCATTTGTTCTAACGATACAGCTCTGACCACGGAACTCAAATATCTGCACCACACATTCTTGGCCAGTGGCTATAATCCCTACAAAACAGATAAAATACTACATGGTCCCATTACTGTGCCCTCCTCCCCTAATACACAAAATCACAACATGACTATCTCTATTCCCTATGTCAGAGGTACATCAGAAAAGATAGCCAAAGTATTGAGGAACATGGCCTTCGCACCACTTTCAAACCTCATGTCAAACTAGCAACTCTGATCTGCTTGCCTAAGGATAAACTTCACTATTTAGCACACCCGGGAGTGTACGAAGTTTCCTGTGACTTGGCCTATTATGGGCAAACAGGAAGATCAGTTAACATCCGCATGGAAGAACATGAAAAATACATTCGCTACTATTACTATGGCAAGTTAGGACTGGCAGACCATGCTTTGGACACTCCTTCACAATCAGGATTAGATGGAAGAAAACAAATGTGCTATTTTGGAGTCGCTATGGATTGGAAAGATTATTTTTTGAGTCCGCAATGGCTTTGAAAAATTCTCCCAACCTTAATAAATATGGTTGCATTAATTTGCCAGAAATTTGGGAGACTGTTATTCTTAGAGAAACTCTTGCGTAGCTGGTGGTTTTTTTTTTTTTTTTTTTTCCCCCCCCATTAGAGGGTGCCAAAAATAGGACTTTAGATCTTTTGTCCATTGCAGTTATATTATTTCACTCACTCACTCACTGTCGTGTGTACAAGCGTGTTGTACTCTGATGATGCTGAGTTGAAATTCAGTAAAATATAAGCAGTTAATAAAACATTGTTGTTGATGTTGTTAATACTGTTAAAAAATAAGTCATGAATAACAGTCAACACCTAAGCTTATTTGTTAGATGGCAGAGGAAAGGCATTCCTCATAGAAAAAAGAAATAGAAGCCCTTGATATGACTCATAATAGCAAAAATGATAGAACTTTATCAACAGATAAAGAATTAGGAAGGATTTCACTGAGCCATGTCAGCATCCACAGGTAACAGCTAATCAAATTGCTCACCAGCATGAAAATTCCCTAAAAAGCACCCAAAAAATAGGATACTTAGAACCCCAAGTGAGGAACAAATTATGATTAACTCAGATTTCACTATCACTGAACTCAATGCTGCCATAAACCTATTAAAACCAACAAAATCAGCAGGCCTTGATGATATCTGTAGTGAACAAATTAAGCATTTTGGATCCAGGACTAAAGAGTGGTGATTAAATCTATACAACACTTGCCTAAGGATACCAACTATCTGGAGGCACGCTAAGGTGGTGGCCTTTCTGAAATCAAGGAAAATTCCAACCGAAGCAAAAAATTACAGACCTATATATCACTACTCAGCAACCTCTTTATACTCTATGAACTATTAACTTTGAATAGGCTAAAACTCGTAATTGAACCCCATCTTATTGTTGAGCAAGCTGTTTTTAGACCAGGAACATCACAAATTCTCAACCTTACTCAATATATAGAAATGGTTATGAGCAAAAACTAGCCACAGGAGCAGTCTTTTTAGACCTAACTGCAGCATAATACCATAAACAATCTCACACTCAGAAATAAAATACACAGAATAACTAGAGACTATTGCTTGTCTTCCTGAACCAATCACTCTTGGAAAATAGATGCTTTTTTGTGGAGCAGGGGGGGGAAGAGCTGCTGGTATCCCCCAAAAATGACCCCCCACAGGGAAGTGTGTTATCACCATTACTTTTAAACATCTACGTCAATGATCTCCCCATCTTTCCAGGAACTAGACATTTTATCTATGCTGATAAAATGTCTTATCAAACATTAGTAGTTTCAATGAACTTGAAATTTTCAAAAAATTTCAAGTCCATTGAAACTACTCTATCGCTTGCCTTAAATAGTCTAACCACATATTATAGCTGTAATCAATTTAAACCAAACCCCCTTGAAAAACCCAGATTGGCCTTCCTTATTGTTCCTTAACAATAAGGAAGCCAACAGGAAGCTACAGATTTCTTGGGAAGGCTCTAATATAGAACATTCCTGGAATCCAAATCTACCTTGGTGTGACTCTCGATCCCACTCTTTCATATAAAACACACATAGAAAAAACAAAGGCAAAAGTGAATGCAAGAAACAATATACGGTCATCTCTTGAATTACGTCCGTTTGAGTTGCGTCCTTTTGAAGATACATCTGTGATCCCATAAGGGAATAAATAACATTTTCGCTTTACTTTCTAACAAGACGCATGCAAGCGTAAGGTAAAGCATGCACAGTGGCAACAACACTTTCAACGGCAACCTCCCTCGGCAGTTGGCACGTGTCTTCAACAGTTCCTCTGTTGATTTTCTGTTTGAGAAATGGGTTATTTGTGTATGTATCGTTAAATATTTCACAATGTTTTGTGCAGCATGACTCCCAACACACACAATAAAAAAAACCTAGTGAAGAATCACGGAAAAAGAGGTGAGCAATTGATCTTGAAACATAGTTGCAAGTTATAAAGCAACATGAAGAAGCTGGTAAACCCGTCAATGTGATCGCATATGACTTTTGATGGTCTCATTCTACAGTGACGACCATTTTGAAAAATAAGGATAAAATAAAGTAGAGGCTGTGAAAGGATCTGTTTCCATTACATCAATGATAGTGACGAAGCAACGACAAGGTCCTATCGGTGATATGGAAAAAGCTACTTGCATCATGGATAGAAGACCTGAACCAAAAGCATATACCCCTTAACACTAGCACCATAACTGCTAAGTCTCTTCAACATGTTGAAGGAGAAAGCAGGGGTCCGATTATGACTACGAATTCAACGCTTCCTCCGGTTGGTTCATGAGATTCAAGCAGCGTTCTGCTGTATAACATGAAAATGCATGGGAATCTGCAAGTGCTGAGAAGGCTGCCAAGGAGTTTGTGGAAAAATTGATAAAATTATTATGGAGGAAAATTATTTGCCCCAGAAAATATTTAATATGGATGAGACGTCCTTGTTTTAGAAAAAATGCTCAAGGAGACATTCATCTACAAAAAGCTAAAATCTATACTTAGTTTCAAAGTTCTTAATGCCCGTATTATGATTCTGTTACGGGTAATGTGACTAGATATAAACTGAAACCCATTTGTGATATGGCACAGTGAGAATCCACGAATCTTCAAAAACATTAGGAAACATGCTCCCAGTTCATTATTGGAGCAATAAGAAGTCGTGGATGACTCAAAAATTGTTTGAGGATGCCTTAATCAACTGTTATGCGAGTGAAACAAAAAAACTATGTGAAAGAAAATGTAGAATTTAAAATTTTATTAATTCTAGATAATACTACAGGTCATCCATCTTATATGTCTTATAGTAGTGATCTTCACCAAGTTCAAGGTCATGTTTCTCCCTCCAAACACTACTTCATTGATCCATTCGATGGATCAGGGAGTTCTTGCAGTGTTTAAGGCTTTTTTCACAAGCGATTGACCAGACTCTCATGGAATTCTGGAAAACATTCAATATTTATCATGCTATTAAAAATATTGCTGTGGCTTGGGATGAAGTGACCTCTCAATGCATGAGTGGCATATGGAAAAAGACATTAAAAAGGTTTGTGCATGATTTTTGGAAGTTTGTAATAGTGGGCCTAGCAAATAATCTGAATCTCGAAGTGAATGATGATGACATAATTCAACTCATAGAATGTTCCCCAATGCAGAATTGATCGAACTGGAGGAACAACTGTTGCAGAAGAGGAAAAATGAGAGAAGGAAGAGGGAAAAGATGAACAGGAAGAGGTAGTTAAACAATTTATAGTGAAGGGTCTTGCAGAAATGTCTTTGCAGTTAGTGATGTTCTTAAAATGGCTGAAGACATGGACTCCTATGTTGAACCCTACTTAATAATAGAAACAAAAGTACATGATGCTTTTGCTTGCTAAGAACAAATTTATGACGAAAAGAAGAAGAGGAATAAGAAAAGCACATCAGACATTTTCATCAAAAAACAAAAGGTGACACCAGAAGAACTGCAGCAACCTGGTCCTTCACATAGGGAAGGTAATGAAGATGTGATGGTGGAGGAAGTTTCGGTGTTTATTCTCCTGTTTTATAGTGGCAGTAATGCACAGTACAGTTTTATAATAAGGTTTAAAAATTAAAATGACAATATACTTATTACAGTTAAGTTAACCCCTATAACTCTGTTGATTTAATGTATCGACTTACGTCCTGCCTGATGGAACGGAAGCCTGACGTAAGTCGAGGGATGACTGTACTAAGAAAGCTTGCCTCCTCCAAATGGGGTGCAGACCCTAGCACACTGTGATCTTCTGCCTTGGCACTTTGCTATTCTTCTACTGAATATGCCTGCCTGGTATGGTCCAGTGTTGGATTCTGAATGAAGAGAAATGAAAATTTTTTATACTTCTTTCAGAGTCCAACATAAGCTGTCATAACTTAAGCAACACTTGTAAATATTAGTTGATATTAATTTCTTGCTCATAAATTATTATTCATATAATTACTTTGAGTTTGTTTATTATTGTTTAATTATTTAATCTGGAATATGTAATTTGTACTGAAAGGACTCAGCATTAAAATGTCATTCAATTTATTTTATTTATTCCTGTATAAAAATTATAAGAAGCTGTGCATATATATTATGAGAATTTATATTTATCATATATAAATGTATTTTATGTGAATTACAGATTATTACTTATTTATTATTTCTGAAAGAGAAGAATTCTGTTGATAAAATTTTATGTAATTCTTCTGATTGAATTTGATTGGCTAGTAAAGGAGAAATGGAGTTGTTTTTAGTCAGCGCGTGCTTAGAACGTGAACAGCTATGATATGGAGAGAAACCTTTAGATGTAAGCTGAACTGGCTAGAGCTGGATTTTGGCGGGAAGAATAAATGCAGTTAATTGGAAAAAAGAAAGTAACCAAGGGAGGAGAAATGCTTAGGGACAGTGAAGAGACCGGAGGTGTGTAACGAAAGGCGAGCAGAGATATGCGAAAAATTCGGCAAGGAAAGGACCGGGATTAAAAAGGCATTAATAACTACCTCTATGGGATTTAGATATCACGATAGATTCCTAATGATTAGAGGAAGAATACTACAAAGCTGAAGTCAATACATACTGGAAAATGAGGAATTAGTGTATGATGTGAATCCAATGTGTCAAGACTTATGTGGCTCTGTGTTTAATATTTCAGTTAACATAGTGAAGATTTCTTTGAATTGTATTTCCTCACGATAACCCAGTTAACAGAAATTTTGATAATGTGCCTAAGTAAATTCAATATGCTTAAGTTATAACCTGGTATGACTTGTCCTTTTTTACATCCAGTGTGACTTAAATGAATGTTTGCTTCGCCTAATTTATCTTAACCCTAGCTGTGGCATTTAACTATAACTAATTGAAGGAATAAAGCACTAAAGTGTCCCCCCTTTGAATTGTTAACTGCCTTGTAATACAATTAAGTGTTTATAGACTAGAAGTGAATTAGAAAAGCCAACTATAAGAATATTTATTGTGAATTCTGGAACTTTGAACTGTGAGAACTGTTTTCTATAAATTCACAGAATATAGAGAACTGAGAGTTGAATGTTTGATAACTAACGGGTTGTATCTATTCTAAGCGCTAGAACTAAATTGATGTGTAGAAGATATGATTTGTTTCTTAGAATAGAGACAAGTTGTGATAGAAATACTTATCTCTTGAATAATAAGATCTAAGAATTTGGCTTTAAACTTAAAACCTAACTGAAAAGTTACCTGTATCTCAGAGATATTTTGGATTTGTTCATTTGCTTTATCTTGTTTAGAAAGCTATACTTGGATGTATATGTTATATAACCCTGCATTAAATGTTTTGTTTTATTGAATTCAATTTGTTGTTTGCCTGATCTTCATTCATTGCACTGCTCATAAAAATTTATCGGACCATGCAGAAGCCTTAAAAGACATTAATAACCTCGACCTGTAGAAAAGTGAGATTGCAAACTTTAGCTGATGATTGATTCCTCTGCAATATATAGATGGATCTGAATATAAAGTGGCGCAGGATAATATAAATTTCTTTATATTCGGATCAGTATCAATCAACATCTAACAAATAAAAACGGAATTTTAAGGAAATAATGATAAGTTTGATTAACCAACATAAATGAATCAGTCAGCAAGATAGGACGACACAACACCATGCTGAATCCTACCATGCTGAAAAATGACCCAGCATTGAATGAAAGCTGCCACTTAATTACAGGATGCCTGAAATCAACATCAATCAACACAAGAGACCTGTATACTTTGCCTGGTATTGCATCCACTTCAGTTCGAAGATCTGCATTTTCAGCTGATGAAAGAAGCAGACAAATGAATGATGAATGCAACCCACTATTCATCCAGACTACAGTGCCCCAAAGGCTAAGATCCCGACATAGCTTCCTAGTAACTGTTGAACCACCTAAAAACCCTCCAGAGACAAGACTTCAACAATGGCTTGCACTATATCCAGAGAATAATACTGGTATTCCAACAGCCAGACATCTTCCACGTGGTGCCCACTTGGACTGGAATACTTGGAAAAGCCTCAATGGACTTTGAACTATAAGATGCTGCAAACAAAACCTCATCAAATGGGGCTACCTCACTGGACCAGATAATTGTGAGTGTGGGACAACCCAGTCCATGGAACACCTTCTTTCTTGTCCCCTTCTTCAATCACCTTGCACAAAAGAGGACCTTGTATCCTGCGCAGAAAGAGCAGTTGATTGCTCAAGATACTGGAGGAACATCTGACCATATTTATTGTATATAACTTATGTATAGTTTCCTTTTTCTTCATATTTTACTTATTAGTCCATGTGTAATTCACCTAACAAATTTAAGCTGTTCTCATTTGTAATGCATCCTAAATTTGTTGTAAATAATGTTGTACCCTGTTTTTTTTTTCCCTAAATATAAGTTTACCGGAACTCTACCATCTCATCTCATAACACAAGAAAATCGAAACATACCAGGCCTTTGAAGCTCTCGTTCTTTTAGTTTTGACAAATGGATATTATATACAGGTATCCCTTGCTTGACACTGTTTTGCTTAACGCGCCGAAATTAATTGCGGAAATCCCTTGATATACATGGCAAGAATTTTGATTAACATGCCTTTAAAGTTACCATGCAAAAACATAATGTCATAATGAATAATGTCATCATGCTCACGCCACAAGGCATGAGCATGATGATGTTATTCCACCCATGCAGCCATGCTTCCGGAGCCTGAGTGCCAGCCAGTTACTTCGCTGCCAGCATTAAGAGTGGGTGTATTACAAGTTCCAGTTGTTCTGCTGTATGTATTTACAAATTACGTTCTTCATAAATTTTACATCCCATTAATCATGTCGAAGAATAAGAGCAATCGCACAATCGGGTCATTAAGTGAAAAAAAAGAGGAAAGTAATTACCTTAGATACAAATCTTGATGTAATTAAAATACTTAAACGTGATCAGAGTAAAAGTAAGATCAGAAGTGAATTTGGTTTTAACGAGTCTACAATATGGACTATTTTATCCAAAGCTGATGAATATTGCGAGCAAGGTAAAATTACATCTACAAGTATGCAATGCACACGTAACCGGAGTGCTATAATGGTTGAAATGGAAGATCTGTTGATTATTTGGCTGGAAGACTGCAATCAAAAGAGAATTCCAATTAGTGCCTATAATATCATGGCCAAAGCTCTAAGTCTGTTTTCAAGACTTAAAGAGACTAAATATAAAGAAGACAATTCAAAATTCGCAGCTACCAAAGGCTGGCTTGAAAATTTTAAATCTAGGGCTGGACTAAAGAATGTGAAAATAACAGGTGAAGCTGCAAGTGCCGATGAAGATGCTGCATCCACATTTCCTGCTGAGCTGCAGAAAATTATCGAAAAAATTATTACGATTACCGCCAAATTTTCAATGTAGATGAAACTGGCCTTTATTGGAAAAAAATGCCATCTAGAACTTTTATATCAAAAAAAGAAACACTGCAGCCTGGCTATAAAGTACCAAAAGATTGCTTAACTGTTATGCTTGGAGGGAATGCTAATGGAGATTTTACATTGAAGCTGCTGCTTGTCTATCGAACTCAGAACCCAAGGACTTTAAAGGATGTAACAAGAACTCTTCTTTACCTGGCGAATCAGAAGGCTTCGATTACCCAAAGTCTATTCGAAGATTGGTTTAAGTCTTATTTTTGCCTGGCAGTTGAAGCTTATTGCAAGAGAAATAACTTAGCTTTCAAAGCTCTTTTGCTTTTAGATAACGCACTGGTCATTCAAATTCTCTTAATGATCTGTGTGAGAATGTGAAAGTTTTATTTTTCCCACCAGATATGACATCATTGCTACAACCTATGGACATGGGTGTCATTGCAACTTTCAAAGCCTATTTTCTTAAAAAGACATTCTCAAAGGCAGTAGAACACAACAATGGGAGAAAATGTGATTATGGGCCAAGAATTTTGGAAAATATTTAACATTAAACACACAATTGAAAACATTAAAACAAACTGCATGAATGCTGTTTGGAAAAACCTTTTACCAGAATGCATAATGACTTAGCTTGTTTTCAAAATCCTGTGAACAACGTGGTCGAAGAAATCGTTGCATTTGGTGAAGACGTTGGTTTTGATGATGTTAATGCAAAAATGTTAAAGAATTATTGAATTCAAATTCAAAAGATTTCAGTGACAACGATCTTCTTGAAATTGAACAACAATGCACATATGAATACAACAAACAAATGGAATGTGAAGATGAGGTTCCAAAGGCGATAACAGTCAAAGAACTGGATGGAAAATTTCGCACTTTAGAATCGCTTAATCAGCAAGTAATGGATATGGATCCAGATGTTAATCGAATAATCCTTGTTTGCCGAGGTCTGGAGAATCATTTTGTTTGTTATCATAGAATTTATGCCGATAAGAAAAAAACTAAAACTGTTCAAAACGACTCTTAATAACTTCTTTTGATAAAAAAAATTACAGTAACTAATATAGGTACAAGTATTTATTGAACATTTACTTTGCATTCATTTTTTATCTTTCCTAAAAGAGTAAAGAGTACCATATGAAACGAATTATTAATACAGTGATCGATCATGGACGAATTGTACTTTTTACCATTGATTATATTTGATTAACGCGATTTTGATATACATGGTAACATCGAGGGATTAATTAACTGTGTTAATCGAGGGATACCTGCATATCAAATGGAAATAAAACATTAAACATTAAAGCAAAGGTGAAAAAAAAGTTTAAAAAATAATACCTTAATTTTCACAATAGCTTCCAAATTGGGCTCATCACACTGGTGATGCCATCTTCACGAGTTCGTTCCTTGCCCTTCGTGTCTGTTGCTAGATGCCTGCCTTTCAGGAACCAGGAATTGACATATGGTAAGGGTTGAAAAACATGCAGAGGAGGCCCAACCAGCTTGATGAACATCAGTGTACTCATGTCTTCATTTATAGAGAAGCTCTTGTCGGTGTAATAATCAGGTTCATCTGGGAAAAGCCATGCTCACATTCAGCAGTAGAAATGGGGATGCTGTTGATGGTGTTTATTAACTGCAATAGTGCAGCAGGCATTTTCTTCTCTGTTAGGAATTCACAAAAACCTGTAACAACCTGTCATTCTGGAATTCTTAGCCTCTTACACAAACTCTCCACTTCAGTCTCACCGAAAGTAACATTCCTTTCAGCACTGTCTGGCCAACATTCTGGATACAACACTTTTGTCCATTCTGGAATTTGCATCTCTTCTGCAGATTGAAGGCGATTTTCCATTTGTTGTTTCAAACAATCATAAAATTTTGTAGGATCAAGAGAACGATTCACATTTGTTGATCGACTGATTACCCTCTTCTCCAAAGTCACTCCTTTAAAGTTGAGATTTTCAACTGCTATATACAGGGTGTTCGGGATAAATTTGACAGTTTCGTAAGGAAAAAGAAAATCTTCTTTGTATCTATTAAATTTAATGAATTGACAAAAAAACATTACAGGCAGAGTTAATTACAATACTATCAACAAGATTTACTCAAAATAACCACCATTAGCATCGATCACAGCTTCAATTCTGCTTCGGAACCTCGAACAAGCTGATGCTACAGTCTCCCTGGGAAGGGCCGCAAAAACTGTTTTAATTTTATCCATTAACTGGGCTTTTGTATTACTGGAAGTGCGATTGGTGTCTTTTTCAACTGCGCCCCATACAAAATAATCCATGGGGTTAAGGTCTGGGGAGTTTGGAGGCCAAACATTTGGACTGGTGAAGTCGTAGAAATTTTCAGACAACCATTTTTGACTTTTCCCAGAGGTGTGGCAAGGGGCCGAATCCTGCTGCCATACATACGGCCTACCATTGCCTACCCTTGTTATCCAGGGCTTGACTACAGTTAGCAACTCCACGAACAAAGCCCGAATTCCGATGCCAGGGTTCTTCAACACCTGTTTTGAAGAACAGATTTGCGAGGAATTCTGCTGTACGAACGCAATCAGATCGTCTGCTAGGGATCTTTCTTCTTGCTACATCCTCGTAGTCACCATTGCAAGTCTCTAGTTCATGCCTGATTGTTTTTACTGTATTCAGGGAGCATTGGGCAGCAGTCGTAATATCCTTATTTTGATGGCGGGCACGAATCATCATGATACAAGTTATTCTCTTCCATGATTCAGGTGGGTTCCAGCTATCCATCCTTTCTGACATCTTGTATGTGAATGAAGAAGGGTCCAAACTTTTAAATGAAGAGAAGTGTGTGTTAATACATGTAACTTACGGAAAAATATAATTAATTATAAATATGTCAAATTTATCCCGAACACCCTGTATATATGTTATTAATGATGACAACTGGCTAATAGTGGTACTTTCGTCAATCAAAAGGGAAATCTCACAGTTTGACTCTATTATTTTTTTAAAAAGGATTTTTTTTTTCATTTCAGTTCCAATATGATTTGTTATATTGATACAGGCATTTGTAGAATGTAGAATTCAACCCATGTCACTGCCATTCACAATTCTTGGAGGTCAATTTCTGATTCAAAGTCATTGAAAGCCTGGGTTTTCTTTGCAACTTTATATGCTGTTCTGAAGATTCTACAAGTGACTTCTTTCTCATGTTCAAATGCTTTTGAATAAGCTACCTCCGGTTTTCATTCTTTTGCAGATTCTTTAATTTTAGTGCAGAAATGTCAGCTGAACTGTTCTTATCATCATGAATTTTTTTACGTAGTGAAGTCATTTGCTCTTTTTTATTTCTACCATAATGAGAAATTTGAATATTTGCCCATGGCCTTGAAATATTCCTACCTTGCTTATTCCTTTCTATTCCAAATCTTGTGACTTCCTTACATATTTTACAGCCAATGTTTTTATTCTCCACCAACAGCCATTCAATTTTGTTGCAAAAATCAGATTTTTGGTCTAGAGTCCAACGGTCGGACAGATCTTCTTGTCTGTCTTTACTCGTTGTAGTCGTCATTGTAGCAACCATAGCAGCCACATGTTTTATCCTTCCAGTTTTTGTATCACTGTCCATCGGGTCTGTTTTTGCCCCATCACTATCATTATGCTTTACTGTTCTCAAGCTTTAACTTTTTAGTTGCAGGAGCGGAAGAGAAAAATTGTTATTTTACTATTCATCGCATAAAACTGGTGAGCCTTCCATGAAACATGTTAACCTCACTCACCCACATTGTAAAAGTGCGAGTCTTTTTGTGTGCTTGTTCACATAGAAGTTCCGCTTCTGGTAACTACTGTAACTTCTGGCTGACCATCGATTCTAATTGAAAACTTCGATCTTTGATTGGATGAATCAAAGATGACCCTTGATTTATATTGTCAATGACCATAACTGAGAATTTAAAATGGAGGCAGTCCTAGTTTTGAAATACTTATAAAATATGTGTTTATGGACCATTAAAGTTCTAAAAGTTTACTGGAACGTGTTCCAGGCCATTCCAGCTGAAAACAAAGACTGGTTGTACCACTTGTGTGTGTGGATACGAAATAAATAAAGTGGCTAAACAAAAGTCATGCAAAGACTGTAAGAATAATACAGGTAAATATATTATGATAAATATCAAGAAGGTGTTGAAATGTTCTGGAGGATATTTGAAAACACTTAGGAAGAAAATGCTCTCAAATAATCAAATGATAAAGATATCTGGATGTCTGGAGTAATTACTTTGAATGATTGTTAAATGAAACTTTGCAGTGACAGAGAATATTCCAGAATATTCCAGAGAATATTACAATGGTAGAGAATATTCCAGAAGAATGCAATCAGGAGTGCATCTTAATACTTGATGTCGAAAAATCTATCAGAAACTTGAAATGTAGAAAAGCACCTAGCATAGATGATATTTCACCAGAGATACTCAAATAAGGATGTGTAAAAGTACTGCAGTGATTAATTGAGAAATTATGATGAGAAGGTTACATTCTAAATTTTTGGAGTAGAGCACTCATAGTAGCCATCTGTAAAAGAAAAAAAAAAGGGAAATAAAACTGAATATGAGAATTAGAGGAATTTCTTATACTGTGAATGTATCAAGTAGGATTTATGCAAAAATACTTGAGAATAGGATAAGAAAAACAGTGGAAGAGAACCTTGGGATAGAACAAGTTGGATTCAGGTCAATATCAGTATAGAATCATTAGTATATCAGGTCAATATAGAAGTTGTCAGTATCAGATTTTCACATTAAGATATGTTGCTGTCTTTAAAAGGGGCCATGATTGCTGATGAACAATGAGATTGTGCAGGAGGAATGGTGTGCAATTTATAGATGTATGGAGTGAATTTGATGGACGAAAGGATTTTATCCTTGATGGACTGTATTTGAATAGTTTTGGAGTGAGATGTTTGGAGCAAGTGTTGTTCAGTGAGAAGTTGTGAGTACAAAATCAGAGAAACGAGATATTCTGGGGATTAATGCGCTCAGTCATGTCTCTAGCCATCCCTGGTACAAATGAGTGTTAATGCAGAAATGACTGTAG
The DNA here is from genome assembly GCF_054136105.1 of Typopeltis vanoorti. Classification (NCBI taxonomy): domain Eukaryota; kingdom Metazoa; phylum Arthropoda; class Arachnida; order Uropygi; family Thelyphonidae; genus Typopeltis; species Typopeltis vanoorti. The sequence continues at coordinate 37,894,042 of NC_143560.1, forward strand.
ATGGGTGGAGTTTCCTAGGTTTCAAATCCGAATGGGTTGGTAATGACATTGTTGGTACCTGTGGACTTAAAGGGATGTTGAAATGCATGTACACAAATGCCAGAAGTATATCAGATAAAATAAACAGAATATTACAGAAATACAACCCTAATGCCACCTTTAAACTCTTGCAAAATTAAAGAACTTAACTCATTCAAGCATCCACTTCCTCTAGTGGCCCACCCTGGAGTATGCCATATACATTGTACCTATAATTTGTCCTATTTAGGTGAAATAGGATGCACAATTCCTATCAGAAAAAAGGAACATAAATGGCATGTTAAATTCAATAACTATGGTAAATCTGGCCTTTCCAATCATGCCCCGAATACTCTACATAGAATTGATTGGAAAGGCACCTGCTGTTTGCATCACACCAAAACATGGTATGAATGTAAATTTAAGGAGACCTGTGAAATTTTTATCAATCACCCTAATGTTAATTATAACGATGGTCTAAAAATCCCAAGAGTATGGAAGGCACATATTCTACTCACATAATCTTTCTGTCTAAGAGTTAATTATAAATAGGACTGTACATAATCTAGGATCTTAGCTCTAATATAACACCTCTCATGTTAAATTAAGATACTGCTTTTTCTGTAATAAAACTATCTATATGAAATTGTCTTCTGATGATGTTATAAATAGAATATAGCGTTGATGTAGTTATTTTATTTAATTTTAATTTTATTTTTTTATATTTTCATTAGAGGTCAGACCAGTAGAATAACTGTTGATCAGATCATTGTCTCTTTGGCATACTGTTTGAAATGTAATATAGCTTGTGTATGTGTGTGTGTGTGTGTGTGCGCGCGCGCGCTCCAGATGATGACGTGTGTGTACTCACAGTTGTAGTCGTCATAATTTGTCTGAAATGAATGCTGATCACCATGTAACACTAAAGGAAAGGTCAGAAGTATAAGAAATAGAGGAGTTTTTGGCCTTGTCAGCTTAATGTGGCCAAAAATACCTGCATCAGTGAAACTAGGTTGACAGAGAATGATGCATTTACAGGGACAGAATGTTAGGGATATTGTATTTTCAGAGAAGAGAGAGGAAATAGGTCCAGAGGAGGGATATCACTAATGATATCTGAAGAATTTCAACTAACAAAATAGAAGTTAAAGAGGATTTTAGATACAAGGGAAATAGTTCATTTGAGACAATCTGGTGTGAGATAGAGTCAATAGGACACAATTTATTGTTGGTTGCAAAATATATAGTAGACATGGGATTCTATGGGAAGATGTGGATTGCTATGCTTTGGCAGATTAGCACAGTTATATAGGCTGAGCAATTATCATGGTGGACTTCAACTATGGGGGATATAGATTGGAAGGAAGAAATGGTATGTGGCAATATAGAAATATAATTTATACAGTTATTAAGGGATAATTACCTGAAAAAGCATGTGATGGATGGTTTGAGTGTTGGATTTGATAATAGCATCAGAAGATTATCAGATTTCTTTATCAGTGTGTTCTTTTAGCTCTGTGCGCTTAACATGCTCTTTCTCTATAACAAATTAGTGATTTTCTCTCACTCACTTCAGATCCTCTCCATGGGTTTCTAGTTGGCACTATACTCCAGTTTCTCTTCCTTATTTTTAAGAACCTTTGTAGTAATCAAATGATCCAAGATCAAGCTTCAGAACAATCTCCATACAAGATCCATTTTCACTTCTTGGCTGACTTTTGCATCTAGCATAACCACATCATATCCATAATCTCTTCAGCACACAAAACTAAACTTGTAATTCTGTTCATTCAAATCACGCTACTTTTTTCTGCACTGCTACACCTCCTGATTTAAAATTTTTCTGAGTTTTTATGCAAGGTTTGTTGGGCTTTGTGTGCATTAGTGTACCTCCTGCTATGAGTCTTTTGATTCCATTGAGGTCAAATGTGAAATAATAGCTCATCATATGCCTCTTCTAGTTTCAGAATAAGCTTTACTATACATCCTTGCTATTTTCCTATGATTCCCCAACCATTTCTTATAAAGTAAAAATTTGTTTCTAATAATGATTATTGGTTCTGAACCCTGGTGGTCCTTTTCCAAGTTTCTCTTCGAATTTTTCTTATTCTCTTCTCAAGTATATTTTCGTAAATCTTACCTGAAACATCGATGGGGAAATTACATTTTATTTCTCTCTTTATGGATGGATATATTGCCAGAGTGAACTGTGAGTGCTCCAATGCTGAATATCTTCAAGGTGAGTCTTTGGATTTCATGGAAGCTTGGAAGTAATACTAATGCTATGAGAGCCCTACTTTAATCATTTGGAATTCAGCCATTTGAATTAGTAGAAAAGTTTTATTAGCAACAAAACTTTTATATTTTCATATTAGAGCATTTCTGCATGAATATTATTTGTTATACGTTTTGCTGAATGCATTTCTCTTTGGTATTTTCTATCACTGTTCTGTTAATGCATATCTCATTTAATAATTTTTCAAAGTAATTTCTCCATACATGGAATACCCATATCTTTAGTTTTTATTTCACTGTTATCATTTATGATTCCTTTTTTAGATTACGCTTTCCTCCATTTCCAAGCTTTTTCAACTAGGCCAGATATGTCAGAACATTTAATGCTTTCTATTTATCTACTTTCTTCTTTTAAGTTTTAATTATTAAAAACAACACGTATGTCCACAGTAATAACTTTAATTAATAAATAAGGTAGATATTTCGTACTAAAACTAATAGTACATCTTCAGTGTTACAAAGAGATACGAATAGAATACAAGTAACGAACATTCGGTGGATCACCTATTAAAATACAATGTTGTCGCGAGCTAGGAAATGAAAGAAATTAATAAATAATTAATATTTAAGATAATTAGTTTTTAATGATTACATAAAATAAAAGTCTCCCAGATCTTCTAGAGAGAAAGAGGCAATCATTTCGATTTAAATTCGGTTGGTATAAAAAAACTTCACAACTTTCTTTAAAGAGGCGTTCATATTTGAACCTGCATCTATGAAGGAGAATAGCTTTATCCCACTGGATATTATGGGTAGTGGTAATACTGTGTTGTGCTGGACCAGACTTCTGAGGTTTGTTGTAATCAATATAATATTGATGTTCTTTAATTCTTTTTTCCACAGAACGGCCAGTTTGTCCAAAATAAGAAACATTGCATTCACAAGGAATTTGGTAAATGCCAGCCAAAGACAGAGATGACAGTTTATGTTTTAAGGAAGAAATTTTATTGATAGGAATATAAGTGGGAATCAGTTGGTACTTTTTTAAAATTCTACCTATAGGTTCTGAGATTCCTGGAATGTAGGGGATTTTAACTCTGCGAACTGTTGAAGAAACCTTAGGTAATGGAACATAAGATTCAATTATCTGTTGGATTCGATTAGGATGGTAATTATTAGATTCCATTAACTTTTTAATGATGGAAAGTTCTTGTTGTAAGATTTCTGAAGAAGAGCAAACTTTATGAGCCCTATTAATTAGAGATTTAAGAATGCCAAATTTTTGAGATGTACGGTGAGCAGACTTTTTATGAATGTATCTGCCAGTAAATGTGGGCTTTCAAAAGACGCTTGTAGATAAGGTACCAGAAGAAGTTTGAGTAAGCAGGATGTCCAAAAATTATAAAGTACCAGAATTTTCCTTTTCAATGGTGAATTGGATATGAGGATGAAGGCTATTTATCTGTTGTAGAAAGGTGGAAAGCTCATCTTCAGTATGTGACCAAACGGCAAAAACATCGACATAACGATACCAAAGAGATGGTTGAGGGTGAATGGATGAAAACATAGTCTCTTCGAATTGTTTCAAAAAATAGTTAGCCAAAGGACTACCCATGGCAGTACCTTCAACTTGTTTGTAGAACTTGTTTTTCCGACTAAAATAACCTGAATGAATAACAAATTCGAAAATCTTTGCAATATCTGGAGGGTAATCTTCATATAATAAATTGACTGTGTCGGCTAATGGGATATTGGTAAACAGAGATACAATGTCGAAACTGACTAACAACTCAGACTCTGATTTTTAAATCCTTGATTTTTTCCAGGAAATCTGTTGAATTTTTTATGTAGGATCTGGAATGTTCTGTGAGAGCACTTAAAGAATAAGACAAGACGTTTGCAATTCGGTAAGTAGGAGAATCAATGCAATTCACGATTGGTCATACTGGATAACCTTCTTTATGGATTTTCGGGAGATCATATAGACAGGGAGATCTTCCAAAGTAGGTGCGTAATTTATCCACATAATTTGGGTCCCAACTGATGACCTCATCAAGTAATTTATTTAATTGTTTAATCTGTGAATTTGTAGGATTATGCATGATCTCATTGTAGGTAGAGGTGTCTTCTAAAAGACTGGATACTTTAATAAAGACTGGGTCGTCCTTTGTCTCCACCTTTGGCTAACTATTTTTTGAAACAATTCGAAGAGACTATGTTTTCATCCATTCACCCTCAACCATCTCTTTGGTATCGTTATGTTGATGATGTTTTTGCTGTTTGGTCACATACTGAAGATGAGCTTTCCGCAACAGATAAATAGCCTTCATCCTTGTATCCAATTCACCATGGAAAAGGAAAATTCTGGTACTTTATAATTTTTGGACATTCTGCTTACTCGAACTTCTTCTGGTACCTTATCTACAAGCGTCTTTTGAAAGCCCACATTTACTGGCAGATACCTTCATAAAAAGTCTGCTCACCATACATCTCAAAAATTTGGCATTCTTAAATATCTAATTAATAGGGCTCATAAAGTTTGCTCTTCTCCAGAAATCTTACAACAAGAACTTTCCATCATTAAAAAGTTAATGGAATCTAATAATTACCACCCTAATCGAATCCAACAGATAATTGAATCTTATGTTCCATTACCTAAGGTTTCTTCAACAGTTCGCAGAGTTAAAATCCCCTACATTCCAGGAATCTCAGAACCTATAGGTAGAATTTTAAAAAAGTACCAACTGATTCCCACTTATATTCCTATCAACAAAATTTCTTCCTTAAAACATAAACTGTCATCTCTGTCTTTGGCTGGCATTTACCAAATTCCTTGTGAATGCAATGTTTCTTATTTTGGACAAACTGGCCGTTGTGTGAAAAAAAGAATTAAAGAACATCAATATTATTGATTACAACAAACCTCAGAAGTCTGGTCTAGCACAACACAGTATTACCACTACCCATAATATCCAGTGGGATAAAGCTATTCTCCTTCATAGATGCAGGTTCAAATATGAATGCCTCTTTAAAGAAAGTTGTGAAGCTTTTTTACACCAACCGAATTTAAATCGAAATGATCGCCTCTCTCTCTCTCTCTAGAAGATCTGGGAGACTTTTATTTTATGTAATCACTAAAAAACTAATTATCTTAAATATTAATTATTTATTAATTTCTTTCATTTCCTAGCTCGCGACAGCATTGTATTTTAATAGGTGATCCACCGAATGTTCGTTACTTGTATTCTATTCATATCTCTTCGTAACACTGATGATGTACTATTAGTTTTAGTACGAAATATCTACTTTATTAATTAAAGTTATTACTGTGGACTTACTTTGAACAATAATTCTTATAGAATTATTGTTCAAAGTCAGCAGTTTGCTGATCTTGATGCAATTCCTGATCAGCTTGTTCATTTACATTGATGACTACACCAGAGATTCCAGTTGGTCTGTAATTTGTTGCAAAATTCCTAGTTCCACCCTTGTATAATAGAATTATCTTGATCTCCTTGCACTCATTAGAAATCATGCAAGTGTTGCAACTCATGTTGAATAACCAAGTCAGTCAGGGGCATTGTTTACTCCCATGCACGTTCCTTCAGCACTCGTATTCTGATATTCTGTGTAATCCCACTGTGGTGGATAAATCTGGTTTTTACAACTTTAATACTTCTAACTCATCTGCCTGGAAGGTATACCGTACTAAATTAAACACTTCAGTCTTGTTTAAACATGTTCAAATCATGCCTCCATTAATTTTCAAATTGTTCCTTTATTCTTCAATACTTACTCCACTGCAATTAAACTAATAGTAACTGAATTAATAAAATATTCCAAAACTTATGAAATAGGTATATATCTGTTTAAAAAGAATTAATGTAATTGATCAAATTTTTTGACTTTAGATATGGATTCAGTGCCTTAAAATACTTGAGAATCATCTAAATTGATTTCAGTTTAAAAAAATAAAATAAAACCTATTTCTCAGTGACTAATTTTTAGATTTATGTAAAACATCTACCTTAAATTTTTAGGAAATAATGTGAGCAGATGTTTAGCCCTTAATAAATCAGTCTTTAATACTGAGTTTGAAAAATAACTAGTCCAAAAACCAATGTTTCTTTATTTTGGAATAAGTTGCCAATTTTTATATTATTGTGACATCTCCAAGGACTGCAGGAGACACTACTGTCCACACACCACTGTCTGCACTACTTAAAACTGTATCTCCACAATATTTATACATTACCACAATCCATGAACTACACACAGTACTATCTTTCTGTTATTACAATTAAAAAAAAACTCAATTTATTTATTTTTTTATCATCATCATCATCATCAAATTCCTGTCTTTATTCTTGTTGAGAGGCCTGGTTATACATGATAACTAATAATTAAGGAATTGACAGCGTACACTAGAAATATAAATTAAATAAACTTTAATATATACTTTCCGATATTTCGGCAAACGTCACGTTGCCATCTTCTTGGGAACTTATTACAAAGACAAGTGCACACAAGTACTACATAACAGCAAATGAGAACCGAAGCTAGGAAGCTAATGTTTTCCTAAAGTAATGATGGAATAAAGATAAAGTCCGGATAAAGTCGCCCGCCAATCTGATGGAACCCTGGTTTTCTCAGTCTATAGAAAACCCACCCATACAGGTAGATACATTCACCAACAATCCCATCACCCCCCCCCCTCACAACAATATGGAGTTATTAAGACACTATTCAACAGGGCAAAAATAATCTGTTCAAATGATCAAGCCCTAACCACTGAACTAAATGACATCCGTGACACTTTCTCAGCCAATGGTTACCCCCCCCCCCCCCAAAAAAAAAAAGAATCCAAAAAATACTTAACCCAGTTATCCACAACCCACCATCCCCTCCCCTTCACAAAAAAGATTACTCTAAATCCATCACCATTCTCTACATCCGAGGCACCTCGGAAAAAATCAACAAAATTTTAAAAAAAACATGACTTGACCACCTGTTACAGACCACATAGAAAATTGGCATCCCTTATCTGCTCCACTAAAGACCAACCACTTCCCCCTAGACCTACCTGGTGTATACCAGGTCCCTTGCAGCTGAAAACTGTCCTACTTTGGCCAAACAGGCAGGACAGCAAATATCAGAATCTCAGAACACAAGGATTACATCTGACTTCACAAGTACAGCCACTCTGGGCTTGCAGACTACGCTCTGGATACTCGCCACAGAATAAGATGGAAGAAAGCCACAGTAATACACCGCAGCAAGTTCAAATATGAAAGACTATTCATGGAATCAGCCTTAGCCCTTAGGAACATGCCAAACCTCAACAAATTTGGATGCATGAGATTGCCCCAAATTTGGGAAACATGTATCAGAAGAACTTCAGCCCAAAGGCCAAGAACTACCAATATAGCCCACCAGGGGGCACCATCAGGACTTTAGGAAAACGTTATCTTCCTAGCTTTGGTTCTCATTTGCTGTTATGTAGTACTTGTGTGCACTTGTTTTTGTAATAAGTTCCCAAGAAGATGGCAACGTGACGTTTGCCGAAATATCGGAAAGTATATATTAAAGTTTATTTAATTTATATTTCTAGTGTACGCTGTCAATTCCTTAATTATTAGTTATCAAATTCCTGTCATGTACCCTCAAGGGGTGTACAGGATATGAAAGTACTACATCAAAAATTTACATCGATACTAACTTCCTATCTACAATTTTCCTCCAAACCAGTCTATTACTTGTCAAGACTCCAACATTATCTGATCTTATATTTCTATCGTCTAAGGCACGTTGTATCATATCAATCCACCTATATCTTGGTCTTCCTCCGGGTCATTTTCCTGCTAACCTGGCAGAGAACACTTGTTTTGCTAATCTTTCATTGCCCATTCTGTTTAAGTGACCATACCACCTGAAATTAGCTCTGCTAATTCATTCCTGGATGCCAACAATGTCAAGTTCTTTCCTAATATCCTTGTTTTTAATATGATATTGCCATTGATGCCATCTGTTCATGCCTCTAATCTTTCTCACGACTCTCATATCTGTGGTCTCTAGTCTTTGGTCAAGTGTTTTATTTCTGACCCAGCTCTCAGATCCATAAGTTAAAATTGGCTTGAATACTGTTTTGTATACAGCTAATTTAGTGTTCTGACTAATTTCTCTCTTATTCCATACAAATTTATTCAGTTGACTTCCTACCATACGAGCTTTGTTGATTCTGTTGTCTATTTCCATATTTAATTTACTATCTTCACTAAAAATCGTGCCTGTAGCTGAAATGTTTTACTTGTTCCACAGATTCTCCATTCACAACACAGTTGACATTTTCAATGATTCTGCCTATTTTCATTGTCTTTGTCTTTTTATTGCTGACCTTCATACCATATCTATTACAAGAGTTATTCAATTTAATCAGGGAATCTTGCAGACTTGTAGCAGATTTATTTAGAAGTATAACATCGTCCGCATAAAGCAAAGAGCTGGCATTAACATCTCCAATTTTGATATCATGTTTAATATCATTTTCCTTCATAATGTGATCCATGTAGATAATGAATAACAGAGGGGATAATGTACATCCTTGTCTCACCCCAGATTTAACATTAAACCATCTTCCTGTACTTCCTTCAGTTCTAACTGCTGACTTACAACTCAAATACAGACTAAGTATTGCTTGATATAATGCCCCATTGACACCATATATAATGTAGCGTATTGAATAGCTTCTCTTGGCACCTTATCATATTCCTTTTCCAGATCAACAAAACTTAAATACAGACCTTTGTTATATTCCTATGATTTCTCCACTATTTGTTGTAAAGTGAAGATCTGATCCTGACAGCCTCTATTTGGCCTGAATCCAGCTTGTTCTTCACCAAGCTTTTCTTCCACAATTCTTCTCAACCGTTTCTCAAGTATATTGGCATAAATCTTACCAGTAACACTCAGTAGGGAAATATCTCTGTAATTCTAACATTCAGTTTATTTCCCTTTTTATATAATGGGTACTGTGAGAGCTCTACTCCAGTCATTCTGGAATTCGTCCGTCTGTCCAGGCCTTCTGAACTATGCAGTGCAGCCACTGTAAGACTTTTATACCACCATACTTCAGCATTTCTGGTCGAATATCATCTACTCCTGCTGCCTTTCCATATTTCAAGCCTTTGATGGCTTTTTCTACTTCAAGTATGGATATGTATTCCTGACTGTATGCTTGTTGAGTGTTTTTTACCACTGTGCTATCATTGCTTGTTTCATTTAGCAATTTTTCGAAGTAATTACTCCATACTTCAAGGATATCTTTTTTCTCCTGTTTTCATGTCACCTTTATCATCTCTAATTCCTTTTACAGCACTCTTTCCTCCATTTCTGAGCTTCTTCAACAATCTCCAAATTATTTTGCCACGTTCTTGATATTTATTTTCTATGTTCTTGCCAAAGTCCTCCCACAACTTTTGTTTAGCCAGTTTTGCACAGTGTTTAGCTTTCTTACATTTGTCTCTGTATTCTCTAAGAGCACAAGCTGACTTATTTGCCAGGAACTTTTGATATGCTTTCTTCTTTTCCTTCACTGCCTCTTTTACTCCCTGTGTCCACCATGGAGTTCTGATTTTTCTATCCTTGCAGACAACCTCACCACATGCCTTTCTGGCTGAATCAATCAGGGTTTTCTTCAAGGCTTGCCACTGAATCTCCAAGGTTTGGTTCCTGTTCTCAAACTCTTTTATTTTTTCTTCAATAATCTTTGTGTATTTTAGTCTAGAGTTCACATCTGAGAGCTTCTCAACTTTTATTTGCTTTAAAACTTTCTTACATGTCATTATTTTCAATATGAAATTCAATTTTATCCTGCTCTAGACTAAATAGTGATTACTTCCAATTTCAAATCCTCTGTACACTTTGGTGTCCTGCACCAGGGAGAAAACACCACTATCAACAATAACATAGTGAATGAGACTTTTCTTATTCCTAGCCTCTTCTCTCCATGTGAATTTGTGCACATTTGTATGTTGGAACATGGTGTTAGTAATAGCCAGTCCATGTCCTGAGCAGAAATCCAATAGGTATTTGCCATTATTATTAGCTTTGCTCTTTTCTCCACATTTTCCCAATATATTTTTGTATGTCTGACAATAATTTCCTACTTGCTATTTAGATCCCCAACAAGGACCAACTTTTCCTTTTTCATTGTGTCAGTTGCTTTCTCTAAAGACTCGAAAAATTCCTCCACTTCTACCTTAGTAGAACTTTCTGTGGGACCATAGGCACAAAGAAGTCTCTTTGTCCAGTTCCCCATTCTGATATTTGCCCACATCACTCTACTTGAGTCTGCCTACCATTCAAGAAGATTAGTCTCGTATTTAGTTTTGAATACTATGGCTACTCCTTCATTTCCTTGATTGTCATTGCCTGAATATAACATTTTGTATTTATTGCTCAAAAAGATCTTACCAATATTTGTCTTTTTTGTTTCAGTCACCTCTATTATGTTGATCTGGTACTTATCTAATTCCTCAGCTAGCTCCATTTATTTATTTATTATTATTATTGCCATCAAGACCAGTCCTATGAACTCAAAGCTGTTGTGCTCATCTATAACAGGCTTTTGCAACCATGCCCAAGATGGGATTTGAACCCATAACTTATTAGTTGGGAAAACAGGTAGGCTATCCACTTGGCCAACCTGACCAGCACCACCTTTTGTCTAAGTTGCACATGTTTAAATAAATATCTCATTTTGTTATAAATGTTTAACAAAAAGTTTAGTTTTTCATATTTCAGTTCAGTCCTGTTGATTATGACAATTTTCATTATTTTTATGTTTGTTTAAATTTATTTTATAGTTGAACATAAGTTTCTTCTAAATTCACAGAAATAGTTACAAAAACAGTTTTTCATATTACTACAAACAGTTTTGGTTTGTAGCAATATGAACAGTAGTGTTTAATTCAAATTACGTTTTTTAAAAATAGTATAAATTGGAATAAAATTTAAATCTTCTAATCTTCTATTTATAATCATGTAATTAATATAATTAATCAAATTTCAGAAGAAACCAGTGATTTTATTGAAGGCTATTCCAGTATTGAATAAAATCCTTGCTTTATGTGATGGAAATATGTTGTTTCTTAATATGTTGGACTTGGAGGTAAGCAACTAGAATACATAAAAATACCAGTGTATTTTAATTTTTCTTGTTGGATTAAAAGAAAAGAGGAAAATGCACATAATTTCGTTTTTACTCTTTGAATTCATAGTTTTAAACACAACCTAAAATTTCTTTTGTATTAACTTTAAGCATGTGTATAGGCCTAAGTGATGGTAAAGCTTGTGATGACAATTTAATGGAATTGAAGTACAGCAAGAGGAATGAAATTAAATTAAGCAGATATCCTGCATTAAGTTAAAATGATTATGAGCTCTTTCAAGCCACTAATAATACATTTTCTCAGTGACACCTTTCTTTCTTTGACTGTATTATACAGAAACCTGATCACAAAGGTATAGTGACTCACATCTGCAAGTTGGTTATAGAAATACTGGAAGATCTGTCAACATCCTGGAAAATAACTGTTGCCACAGTCAAATCAAACCATACTCTGGATGCCACCATGTAATCTAATAGGGAAAAAAAAACTATTATGGTTCATTGTAGCAAGTATAAACATTGGTGACTTTTTTTTTTTTAGGAATTAGCAACTATTCTTAAAAATCAGCTTAACCTAAATAAATTTGGTACTCCTTCAGTATATTGGAAACTGTAATTTTAAGGCCTCTGCAAAACAGCTAAGGATGAGTGACCAAAGCAGTGTCAGGATTCTGGAATGTTGATTATGGTGAGATGTTAAAGAAATGTAAATTGCATAGTTTAATGAATAGGCAGAAAAGACATGATATAATAGAGATGTTTATGAGGAGATTTTATTGAATCAGTACAGAGGGGATTATAAAAAAGATTAGAAGGTAAGAGGGGAAGAACAAGAGACTATCTATGAAAGTTGTAGAAAAGTTGTAAAGAAATGTGTGAGGAGTAGATTTTTTTTACATGGAGAATTGTGGGTGAGTAGAACACTACCAGAATGCATTATAAATGCTGAGAGTGTTAAGGAATTTACCTTAACCTCCCACAATAACTCTGCTGACTACATAGAGATTGATCATAATAATAAATAACTTAATTGAAACAGTCAATAATTATTAATATAATTTTCATTAATAGGGGTGATTAATAACTGTATGCTATAGTCTTTCACACATTTCACTAATTGCTATCTGAATATATATTATTCAAGTATAGAAGAAAAGAGTCAAAAAGGCTTTATTTGGTGCCAGAAAAGCTATAATAAGAAAAGGTAATAAATATCTGATATTGTTTTATGAAGATATGAAAAAGACACAAGAATGCGATCTTTGGCATTATAGTTGCATGCTGCACTTCTTAAAAGATGATAAACTCTCCTCAGAAGCCTGTATAATTGCCTTTTATTAGTGTTTTTAATGAAGAGTTCACTGTACTGACAGATGCGAGTACAGTGAATTTTTGATTTTTTTTCTTTTCTTTTCTTTTTTTCCCCAGACCAGGTAGAAACATTATGAGAACAAAAACCCCTTGCTTAGTATCTTGGAATCTCATATCTGAAAGTTGTATTTGCCATAAGTGCATAAGCATACACTGACTTATAGCAAATCTTCTATAAGTCACTATGTAAAACAAGTTTAGAAAAACTTGAGATTCTATAGTGTTAAGAAGAGGGGGGAGGGGTTTCTAATCTTATACACAGTTCATTGTGCTTTCAAAACCAAACTGAAGTTTTAAAGGTGAACATTGTTTTGCTGTTTAGCTATAAAACAGTATTAGGTAGTTACGGAATAATTCAAATATTTGGCTATGAATTAATGATGAATTTATGATATTCTCTATTTCTCAACCTTTGCGATCTATTTCTATAACTTTACAATGCCAAATTCAAATTTTCTAGGGGTTCTTTCTTCAATTGTTGCAGTATGCACTGCTAACCAAGCATTCATATCTGAAAAATACAACTTTCCAACCCCAAGATTGCTATAGTATTGAAATAGTTAGTTTTGGTCCTCTTATGTTTCTGATGAGAACCAACAGTTCAAAACAACTATCATGACAATCAAACCTTAGGAGCATTAATAAAGAGGCAGGCATATGGGCTTCTTGGGCAGAGTTCATGTCATGTCTTTTAATTAATGCATCTCCAATGCCAAAGATTGTATTCTCATAAGCTCTTTGAAAATTTGTTTGAAATTGAAATATTATAATGGATTTATAATATCCTTTATTTCTACAACACTATTGGATATTTATTACCATTTCTTTTACTACTTCTGTTCAGTTTTATAGCCCAGTATAACAATCATTTGCTGACCTTTGTTGGTCAGGTAGTTAGGATATCTGCTATCCAACCAATAGGTAGGGCTCAAATCCTTCCATAGAAAGGAATATTTTATGAATGCCTTTAGGTGGTAGATCAATTTCATGGTGGTGCAGTATGAGATTGCATTCTACTTTTTGGAGGCCTGAAGTGGCTTGAAAATTTATGTTTAGTCCCTAGAGCAGGGGTTTCTTGATTATCTAACCCGTTACCTCCCCCCCCCCCCAGTACTAATACTAGTTGTATGCTATAGACTAACATCCTTTCTTAGGTTAGATTCATATTAAAAAAAGAAAGTCGTCACAGGCATTTCAGTGGTTAGAGTGAAAACAAAGAAAAACCGACTAGCAAAGTCATGATCTGAATGTTATTTGGTTATAACTCCATGTGAAGTCAACTGTGAAACTATTAAACTTTCCAAGAACATTATATTCTTGTTTAATCCTTTATCCAAATGTAAGCAAAGAAAGTTTGTGTGTCAAGTATCTTCATGACTAGGCTGTTTGTATACAGAGACTAATGACTTCACATCAATTGCCTTAGTATCGGTAGCATCAGTTGTTTACACATGAATAAAGGATTAACCAAGAAATTATATTCTTGGTTTTCCACAGATGTGGGCTGAAGTGATTTTGATCACTGCATTCCATTAGATACCTGCCTATGGCATAGCCACTACTGACATGGCCTTTATTAGTGCCCATCAGTGAATACCTTGACCTGGGAGATGAGCAATTCTTTCTGGTTGCATGCGGAGGTTGATGCTTGGCTTGGTAGTGGATTTTTGCCTATTACTTTGTGGAGATGAGACTTCTGCAGGTTTTGTTTCGCAGAACCTCTGCTGAGTTTAATGGAGTGTTGATCCTTTGGGTCACTCATTGAGATTAGAGTGATCTTTAGGATCAAATAGTTTTTGGAGATGACTTATACAGTGGGCTTGCTTCCTGGAGAGTAGAGCAGTTCTGCCTTGGCACTAGGTTCTTGCCTGTCACTGGATGGAGCCACTGTTAAGTTTCCCACCCTTGAGTAATGAATAAACCCAGGTCAGGAGTGATGAATTTAATAGTGATCCTTTCAGTTTGCTCATTGAGATTTATAGTGATCTTGTAGACGATTCAGAGTTTTTGGAGAGGTATCCCTCGCTTTAACAGTACCTCAATAAAGATTGAAACCAGTCTGAGTAGTGACCCTTCCCATCATGCATAGCATTATACATGTCCGAAAGGATGTGTGTTTTGCATTATGGGATATTTGGGAAATTGTTGTGAAGTCATTGGCCTCTAAGTATAAGTAGCCTAGCCTAGTCTCAACAGTACAAACTTTATTTACTTATGCTCAGATAAAGGATAGAAACAATAATATAATTTCTTGGCAAGTTTAATTTAATTTGTAACCAAGCAAAAAAAAACTTTCTATATCAGCTGAGACTACTAGCAGTGTGAATTCAGTTCAAGTGATGGGTGGCAGTGAATATTTTAATTTATTTAACAAAATTTGTTTCAATTTTCCTCAGAAATTATTATTATTATATTTATTTACTTATTTTCAGATTCAGACTTCCATGTCCAAAATGAAAGGAATAACGTACTTTGCTTTAAACGAGAATTCTGTTAAGAACACGCCCTTCAGCATAGAGGTGAGCTTATTCCTAAGTGTAAGATGTGTGAAACTCTTTGTACTGTTTATTTTCCATTTGATGGTAGAAAAATCTTAGAAAAGCTGTTTTTCCATTCATTGTTTTGTTATTGATCTTTATGTAAAAATATGTTACATTTGTAATACTAGGTTATAAATTTTTAGTTACTACATCATCAGTCATTCCTTCTGTATTAAAGCATATAGTTTAGTTTCAAAGAAGTGACCTTCTGTTCACATTTGTGAACAGAGGTCACCAATCCATTTGTTTCTATAGTTATAATTTCTTTGTAGAATAGTTCTTGTCATAGTTCTTATAAAATTTCTGGTCCCCAAAATTTCATTTCTGCTCATATTATTCTTTATTGGTTTGTTCTGTTCATTGTTCACTTCCATATAATATAACAAGTTTAGCTAAAATATTGAATATTCTTAATCTTGTATTTTTTTGTACTAAATTTGATTTAAAGACATCATTAATCATGCCTATAATTTTGGGTGATTTATTAATTTATGTTTTGGATCTGTTTCTTCAGTGGAGCTTAATACGGTCATACCATGGAGTTACATCACCTTTGGTTCCAGAGGGGTGCTGCAACTCAAAAATATCTGTAAGTCGAAGCACCTAACCTAATAAAAGGATTAGCTTGCCTTGCACTTTGATGTTATGTAGGTTTAACCTCTTCTTGAACTTATCAAACCATCCATGGCTTGCTCCAAAGTCAGTATCTTTGGCTTCCTCATCTTTCTTAGCCTTCATATCATTGAAATGGCTTTCAGCTTTATTTTAAATAATGGCTTTAATTTTGAACAATTAAAGAGATTTTCTATATCAGCAATAAGGTTATCCCTTTTCCTAATTAAAGTTTGTTTTTAATCACAATATTAACAATAGCATGAGGGAAGTGTAATCTTCCCTCATGCTACTGAGGGAAGATTACACTACTCAGATTACAATATACCTTCTTCACTAAGTTTAATCATTTCAGTCTTTGAATTTAATCTAATGCCTTATGACTTTTCTTTTCACTTTTATCTGCCATTATATTAAGTTTAACTCTGCGGAGTTCATGGCTGATCTGACAGATAAAAACAACAAGTTTTAATATAAATATTCTTACACATATTCAGTTATAGCTTGGAAACCTTGACTAGCTGTGCATTCATATATCACGAGTGATATTCTGCACTGTTTATGCCATCAGTTTAGTTTAACACGTTATGTAAAGGTTTGTGAAATTTGATAGTAAATTGTATCTGAGAGATACCGCGAACTCAGATGTCAGTATAGTATTGGTTTAGTTTTTTTTTTTTTTTTTTTTTAATTTACCGTTGGAAATGGCTGGAAAAATATATCGATTGGATAATCCATAAGATATTGAAGAGATTCAGCGAATGTTACTTGAGTCCAGTGATGAGAATGATAGAGTCGAAAATGCGAAAGTGAAATTTGATAGTAAATTGTATCTGAGAGATACCACGAACTAT
This sequence comes from Typopeltis vanoorti, assembly GCF_054136105.1. Classification (NCBI taxonomy): domain Eukaryota; kingdom Metazoa; phylum Arthropoda; class Arachnida; order Uropygi; family Thelyphonidae; genus Typopeltis; species Typopeltis vanoorti. The sequence goes on from NC_143560.1 coordinate 37,910,841, forward strand.
TTTTATCAGTTTTATATATATATGTATATATATATATATTAGGGTTATCAAGCAATTTTATAAACTTGGTTATTTTACGATTAATCCCAAGTAAGCAAACAGTTAAGTTTGCGCCTGAACATAGTTCAAGTCTAAAGGTGGTGCAATACTAGGGCAACTCATTGTAAAGGTGGGTAAAGATCTGATCAATATTCTTAGTATTTTCCATAATGTAAAGCACATCTCACTAAGAGATATACTGCAATACATTATGGGTTGGGCCACTACCCAGACCGGTTTCAACCTTTTTTGAGGTCTCCTCAGTGAGTAGCTAGACCCTAAATACCAAGGTTTTAGTAATATGGAGCCTTATCAACTTTACTTATACAAGTTGCTACAAGGTATTTTTATTTTGAATAAGAATCTCTGGAGGAGATATAGATGTAAATAAGTTTTTTTTACCTTGGGAATAATGTATATTAAGGTTACCAAGTAATTTTATAAACTTGGTTATTTTACTCCTAATCCCAAGTAAGCAAACAGTTAAGTTTGCACCTGAACGTAGTTCAAATCTAAAGGTGGTGCAACACTAGGGCACCTTTACAATGAGTTGCCCTGGTGTTGCACCACCTTTAGACTTGAACTACGTTCAGGCGCAAACTTAACTACTTAAATATAAAGAGCCAATAGGCTTCATTTTGGTGATAGAAACATTATTTAAATTAAGGGGATGTTAAATCCCAGACCGGTTTCAGCCTTTTTTGAGGCTTCATCAGCGAGTAGCTAAACCAAATAGATACCAAAGGGTATAGTGACCTCCCACCATAATGTAATAACAGCATACATTTCCTAGGAAATGTGTTTTTACATTATGGAAAATACCAAGAATAGCGATCAGAACTTTACCACCTTTGCTGCGAGTTGCCCGAGATTGTACTACGTATTAGGACTACTTGCATTAGCTCACGCTAGTAATCGCGGATACTTTTATAGTTTACTATATTCGGCATGAAACTCTCTGATTCCAATCTTTGAGTTTCTTATTCGGTTTTAAAACAATGTGGGATTTAATATCCCCTTAATTTAAATAAAGCAAACTTAACTGTTTGCTTTACTTGCTTACTTGGGATTAGGAGTAAAATAACCAAGTTTATAAAATTACTTGGTAACCCTAATATACATTATTCCCAAGGTAAAAAAACTTATTTACACATATATATATATATATATATTTTTTTTTTAATTTTATTTATTTATTATTATTTTTTAAATTATTTTTAATAGATAATCCAGAAATCCTGTTCTAGAGACCAAACATGGAACTTTTTCAAGCCACTTCAGTCCTCCAATAAACAGAACTATGGTCTCACTCTGGGTGATGAAATTCATCTTCCACCTAAATAAAGATATTCACAAACATCCATGCCCACAGAAGGATTTGAATGTGCAGAGAGCAGGTACGTTATCATGTACCTGCTCTCTGCAGGTGCCAATCAGGCCAACTTACTACTTAATTACTTATGAAAGCCATCCGATTAACACATTGACTGAATACCACCACACTCCTGCAACCCATGGATCAGGGTGTTATTGTTATCTTCATACTTTATCATACTTTTGCTAGGGTGGTTGTTGCTACTGTGGTTTAGAAAATCCTTATAAACTTTTGGAAGGTATATAATATTGTGCACCATACAAAGAATGTCGATTCAGCATGGAATGAAGTGATAGCAGAGTGTACAAATGGTGTTGAAAAAAAAAGCTGCTGTGAATGTATGTTCATAGATCCTCAGGATTACACAAATACAAAACCTTACAAGAGATTCGTGACATGATAATGCTGATACTATGAGTTGGAGGTTGATATTGAAGATGTAAAGCATTTGGTGGAAGCTCTGAAAGAAAAGCACAATTGAGAATCTTATAGAGCCAGAAACACAGACAGTTGCAGAAGAAAAGAGAGAGAGGGGGGGGGGAAGTGGAAGAACAAGAAGCTGGGCCTCCAATTTACAGTGTTTACAAAAAGTTTACAGTGAAAAATTGGCAAAGGCATTTTCCTCACTTAGTAACACAGTCAGTTGTTTCAGGAAATAGATTCCATCATTCTGAATGATGGCATCATCATTCATCATTCAGACAGAATGATGGAATGATGCGAGCTGTAATTGCTTGCTACAAAGAAATTTATGAAGAAAAAAAAAGCAAACTGTAAAGACAAAGTTGGACATAATGCACAAATTTTTAAAGAATCCAACTCCTGCTATTATCTCACTACCATTCTCTCCTCAAGATGAGCTTAGACTTTCCACAAGTTATACATCTGCTGAACCATCCTGAGAATATTTTGTTGCAATTCCTGAATTTGAAGGAGCCATTGTTCATGACTTCCTCTAATAGATCATCCAGTTAATAAAGCAGCAAATTTGAAGAATTACTAATGCTCCATATGTTTTCACCTGATCATTTTACTGATAGGTGCACAGAAGCACTATACTCGGTTTCATTAATTATTACAGTATAGTACTGTATTACAATATAATTTGTACATTGTATTATTTAATTATAAGCAAAGAATGAAATCTTTTTAACACACAGACATGCTAAATGTTATTCTTATGGTTCTTATTATGGTGTAATTTCCAAATTACACCTTTTCGACTTACACAGTATTGTTGGAAAGCCCTGTTGTAAGTTGAGGAATGACTGTATACATTTTAAAAAGGACTAGAAGAAAGCAAGATACATCCCCTACCTAATTCATATATGATTGTTAAAGTAATGTAACTTACAGATATAATTAAATGACTACACATGTAAATTACATAAAGAAAATAAAGAATTTATTTTCTTTATCACATCATCAGAGTGAATACACACACACACATTCACTCACACAGAGAATGAACCACTACAAACAATGAAAAAAGAAAGAAATGCTCAGAGGTTACAGAGTGTTTCTGTTCTACTACTTTCCTTTTCTACACTCCTGCCAGTCATGTGACATTATTAGGAACCCATGGGAACTGAGAACATAGTCACTGACACAGTTATAAACAAACATAGGAGCCCAAAGCTTGTTACAAGATCTGTAAAGGAAATTCTCTTTGTATCAGATGATGGGCTATTATATAGTAGGAGAATAATTGTCCACAATGTGCTGTAATTTGGATGAAAATATTCGTTCGGAAATCATGCATTATAATTCTATTGTAGTGTGTTCTCAGAACAGACGCCATGTGCCTTGTAACCAAGAGTAATATTAATATTCAAAATTTTCTGAAGGGTGATGCATTGAGTCCTGAAGAATGCATCTCCTGGTGAATGTTAGGTTCTTGTAAGCAGGAAAGTTGACAGAGCATTCCATTTCTCTCTTCCAGTGAATCCAAGAAAGGAAAGACTATTTCCTTTTTCTAACATAAATTTTATTCTAGGGTAAAAGTTGTTAGTTTTATCTAAGAAATTGTGCAATTCTCCATTTGTGTATGGTCAAATAGTAAACACATTGTCAACATAACAAAACTAAACTGTGGGGGGACAAGGGGTGAGTAGTGAAGAAATATTTTTCCATGATTCATGAAATAATTTGATAAAATTGGTTGTAAGGGGAAGCCCATGGTGCAACCTTCTTCCTACTTGTATAGATTACGTTGCCAGGAAAAAAATCTCTAGTATACAGAAAAATCAAATCATTTAAGGTTATGTCAGCTGGAAACTCCTCAGAGAGCACTGAATAATTATATCTAATTGCATTGCTTAAGTATACCTGTTTTAATTGAATCTCCATGCAATACCTTTTCCTTGCTCCCAGTTTCTCATAGTTTCATACTTTTTAGCATTCAGTTTTCTTTCATTTTCCAGGGGGAGTGATTACTTAACTCTCTTGCTTTTCACAAGACACTAATTTCTTGCACTTGCACACGAAACATTTCCCTCTCTCACTTCACTCTTGCTTTCATACCATAAACCATTCACTCTTGGCATTGAGTACCTTGAACATACACAACATTATATGCTAAACTCTGTGAACAAGGAAGCCTTGTCTGTCATTTTCCTCATATGTTTTTGGAATGATATTTCATGTTAAAATATGTGTGCCTGCACACACAACTTTATAGTCTCAAAGAAGTAAAATACTACTAAAATAATTACTAAGATTACTAATATTCACTAAAATAAAACTTATCTGTAAGCCACATGTAGTTCTACTATTACTATGTACTATGCTATTATCCTCCACAGTGATATTTCTGTATTTGTAAAAGCATTTGACAAATTATCACCTCACAATTTGATATTTACATTGCAACAAATGGGTTTAGATAATCAGCAACTGAATTGGATTATTGACAGTCTGCAGGACAGCATTAAGTTATGGAGAAGATATCAAGTGGGGTTCTACAGGCTGAGCACTAGTACCCTTACTGTTCAGTCGATATATTAGAATTTTGTGATTTTTTTGAAGTGGGAGGGGTATGCAGTTATTTGTGGATGATGCAAAACTGAGAAGAGTTATTAGAAATGGTGCTGATGTAGTTGTGTTCTAATGAAGTTTGAATAGACTGAAAAGGTGAGTGAATGAGTAGGGGCACCAGTTTACAAAATAACAACGTATAAAGTGTTAAACTTTAGGATTAAGAGATGGAAGGGTATGTTTTTATGATGGTGGAACTATGCTAGAGAAGATAGTAGAAATGAATCTTTGGATGATGGTCCAGAGCGATTTAACTCCAGAGGACATATTGCAAAGGTGGTGAAGACTGTCCAGTGGATCAATCAGTGGTGAAAAGGACATTGACCAGAAGAGATAAGGATGTCAATCCAAAAAGAGATCAGATATTTCTTCTTGGACTAAATTACATCTCTTGCCTCTCCTGGCATGAGCATATCACATCCATATCCTCTTCTAATGGATGTGATGTACCTATTATTTTAAATGAATCATCCAGAAAACTAGGTGTGCTTTTCTCTACAAGACATTATTTCTGTCCTGTGCAAACTTCTAATGCTGTACAAATTCCAAATCCACCCCTTAGAATATTGTATTTTTCTCACATTTTCTCTGTGAAAATGCTTGATTTTCTTTAGAAGAGGATGATTCAGTTAATTATTAACTCCCTTCTCTTACAGATTCACACCAGCCACTATCTCACCTATTTACTATTTCTGCTTTGTGTGCAGAAACATCAAATTTCTATTCTACAGGTATTTTCATGCATGCTGTTTTTCCAAACTGACCAGCAACATTCTTCACTTTCTCTCAAACCCATAAAAACACACAATCTGCTGGTCAACACTCATTCACTATCCAGCTCCAAACATACCAAACCAACTTGTCATTCTCCTCTTTCATATCTTCTACTTTGTATTCTGGAACAATCTTTCTCATATGGTTTTTTTTTCTAAATGATGAAACTTGTTCATAAAACATATCAAAGGTCCCTCTTTCATCTTGACCACTTGTCCACACATAACATTGATGTATTGTAGGTCCTGCAACCTCTTATGTTGGATGGTTCCATTGTATAAAGCATTGATTAGAAATGAAAGCATCTGAAAATTGAGGTGATCTCATGTGCACAGCAGAGATCACCTCAATTTCAAAGGAATAAAGGAACTTTAGGAAGGGTACAAAAGTAGATGATAATAATAGGAATGGTATGATTGAATATTCATAGTTAAAATCATTTAATTCTGAATGTATTGAAGGAATTATAGTTTATTTAATCACATTGCTGAAATTCTAAAATTTTCAAACACTTGATATATATTTGCTTCATATATATATATATATATATATCAAGTATATCTAATATATTCATATTAACAATTTCATCATCTGTTTATTTCTTTATTATTTATTTATTCTAGATATGTGTTGCGAGAAGGAAGCAGCTTCATCTATACCATATAACAGATGATAAAATCGTTCATATCAAGGATATTAGTGTTCCTGAGCCAATTCTTATTATGGTTTGAAATTATTGATTATATTTCCAAAATTATTGTATACCATCTATATTCTTTCTTTATTGTTTTGAACTTCTGTCAGTTCTTATGGCATGTACCATTATCATGAAATTACTTACTAAACCAAAAAAATTCTTGCATAAAAAATCTGCATAGTATCACTTCTATTCCAAAGGAAATTCACTACAGCAAATGCTATGATATAACAGATTATTCCTTAGATCACTATGTTTTATTTACTGTAGTGAATGTTCATTGTATAAGCTTATAATACTTTTTTTATCAGTTGTGACATGGTTAATTTCTAATTATAATCTTATGAATTAAAATTAATTAGATCCACAATAATCAAGTTGGTGGCATTTCATCTTTGTGATGAAACTTGATGAAGGTCATCTACCACCTTGTAGATATACACTGTCTACCAATAATTGTCCAGACACTTTAGCAATTTACATACCAGTAGGTGAATCCTAATATCGAGTATGTCCACCTTTGGCTTTGAGGGAGGCTTTCCACCAATGTGCAGCAGACATCAGGTGGAATTTGTATCCATTCCTCCATCAAAGCAGCACTGAATTTAGTGACAGATCGAGAACATGCTGCTCTAGACCTCAATTGCCACTGCAATTCATCCCACAGATGTTCGGTGAGTTGAGGTCAGGACTCTGTGCAGGCCAGGGCAGTCATTTAACACTCATCTCTTCATACCATTCTATAACAGCTGCAGCTTTGTGGCATGGGGCATTGTCATCTTGATAGTAACATGGATCCATTCCATAAAACTCCATAAAACTACCTTCATGGAACCGTGGACAACAACAACCAGTGGTCCTACTCCAAACCAACTGAATGCACTCCACATCATTACTCCTCCACCACCAAACTTTACTGTGGGTACAACACACTGTAGTAATAAGCATTCACCAGGCTGCTTCCAAATCCACACCCTGCCATCAGACTGGAAACAGGTGGACTTTGATTCATTGCTCCAGAGTACTGCTTTTCACGCTCTTTGCACCATGCCAGACGAGCTATCTTGTTCGCTGTTGTGATGTTTGGCTTGTGTACCACTGCCCTTCTATTGGAATCCAGTATTCAACTGCTACAATGAAATACTGCTTCCTACTATCTGTACACTGGTTTTTATGTTATTAACAAACCTGTAATGTTCCATAACTTTAAATAACAGGGGTGTCTGCACAATTATTGGTAGATAATGTAAATATGAAATATAAAATAATCGTCATAAATATAAAATGTCTTATTTTCAATCTTAATGTTACCTATTTCCATTGCTAATATGCAAAATAATTGAAAGACACTGAAAGCTTTTCCAACAAAAACACTCAGTTTCTCCATTCATTACTCAACTCACTTTCCCAATTATATGTGCTTTATTCCTTTGTATTAAAGGTGAAATCTTAAGTTGCATTCCTGTTTTCAAAAAAATAGCAAAAAACTGGTTAGTTTACTGTTCTTGCAGAATGCTAGACAAAAAAATAAATAAAAATAAACATTCAGTTTCATTTCTAGAAAGCATTTGATCAAGATAATTCAAATTATTTCGGTTGTGATTGAGAAACTATGATATGTGAAAATTCAGTCTTAAGGCACAGTCTTTCAATCCTTAATTTTATAATAAGAAAATGTTATCCTTTTGCTCAAATATAAGTTTATACTGATGAAATTATTTTAAAAAATGGATTACTTATGTAAATATGTTAATCTTGGCCAAGTACATAACACATCTGCCTTTCAACCAACAGATTATTAGTTTGAATTCCACTGTATTCATGGATGTTAATGTCTTGTGGCATTAGATGATTTTATTACATTATGAAACAAATGCCTTGCTTATTGGATTCCTGGAAGTGGCTTGAAAAAGTTTGATATTTAGTCTATTACAGCTTGTTACAGTCAGGGTTTTTTTCAGATTATCAAACTCTTGTCCACCTCTAGCACTAATGCACTGCAGATTTGTCAACTTTTCTTTGGCATTCCCGTAAAAATTAATCTTACTTGTATTGTTTCATGAGCATATCTTAAGTACAATTTAAGTGATGGAACAATAGAATAATCATTAACTCTACTGATGAAATAGCATCACAAGTTGTAATAAAGCATGAAACTCTGCTTTACTACAGCTCTGAAATAATAAGAGAATGTTTTTAATAAACTTTTATAAAAATTATTTTAAATTACTAAATTCCACTATGAAATGTTGCAAACCTATTGAACCTCAGTACCATGACTAGGCCAAAGCGTGTTTTGGATAGCTGTTGAATTTTTTACGTAATTCAGAAATCCTGCTCTAGAGACCAAACATGGTGTTTTTTTTCCTGAGTAAAGGAATTCATACTAATATAGTCATGTCATGGTGGTGTTTGAACTCACAACTTATTGGTTTGACAGCATATATCACTTGGCAAACCACACCTGCAATTTTAAGTACTTAATTTACATAAGTAATCTGATTTTTTAATCATTTTAAGAAATTTCATTATCAGTAAAGGCCTCAATGGAAAGCTTAATAATTGTAATAATTTATGTAGACATTACTGCATAATACTTCTTGGTTTTAAAATTAATATTTCCCATTTAACATGGTTATTTAAGGAATATGCTTAAAATTTAATTTGGACTAGGTTATAATTATATCTAGATTTTCTGTATATCTAATGCATGATATTGATGATGACAGCTTTTAGAGAAAACATTTTGCAATTTCTCTTTTGATATATAGCTAGTATTTTAAATTGTTTTTTAAGGATTATATTGTTTCGGTTTGAGATTTTTATTATAACTTTTTTTTTTTTCAGTCAGTTGATGGTATTTTTGCATGTGTTGCCACAGCCACAAGATATCTTATTGTCAATACAGAAAATGGAAATTTGCAAGAACTTTGTCCTTATGATAGTGGATCTACATTTCCTTTGGTTAAGAGGATAACAAAAGCAAGTACTTATATTTAAAAAAATTATATAATTTCTTCATTTTTTACAAAGTAGTGCAGAATAGGTTAGTGGAACCACTAAAAATTAAGTGGTTTCTGGTTATCCTGCGATAACCAGATATTTTAGGCTTTATAAAGTTTACTGGTAGAAAAATTGAATGGCCTATTTGTTGTGAAGTCTGTGATACTAGATTGGCAGAAGAAACACAATTAGATGTGTGATTTTAGTCACTAACCATAGGAAATTTATGTAAGCCTTTTTCTTCCAAAAACTTCACTTTTTAACACTGCAATACCAGTTAGAATAGGTTAGTAACATAAGATTGCAGTAGTTATCTGTTATGCTTTCACTTAAGTCTACAGATCAGTGGTGAAAATAAACTTAATTACTGATGATCAGGGCTTGACAAATAATTCAAAACCTTACTTGTTATGCAAAAAATGTGCTTTCACAAATCTTTCCCCCATTTTTCTTTAATGATATGTCGAAATAAATCAATAGGAGTAAAATGATTAGTGGTGTTGTGTTGTGTTTGGAGAAGATTTTCTTTGTATGAGAGTCACTCCAAGAAGGAGAAGTCAATAAATAATAAGAATAAGAAGAACAGTAATAAAAAAAAAAAAAAAACAGTAATTTTATGGGAAATGTAGTATTAATACATTCATTTTTGCTACTAGAATGGCTTTTTATATGATGTGCATTTGTCTGTTTCCTTAAAAAAGATATTTGTTTAGGATATTTTTTAGGATATATATTTTAAATAAAAAATCTGTTTTGTCCAGTCTGTAGCTATTTGCTGTCTGCCAAAATCTACATCTCATGATTAAATGTGTATGTTGAACCCTGCTACAAATGATGCAGAATGAAAATTGGCTGCATACCATTTACCAGGAAGTTGGGGATAAAAGGGTTAAGACTTATCATTCATTCCTTTGGGCAATAAAAAGGTGTTAGAGGATTTATTTTAGGAAAAACTAAGACTGGAATTAACTCCATTCCCATTTCTAAAGATTGGAAGTGTTATTCATTTTTGGATGTCTTAACAGTTCACTGGAAAGAGTCAATTCAGTGTAGCTCATTTGATGCAGATTCATTTCTTTCTCCTACCCCCCCCCCCAACACCAATATCAACACCAACTTCGTATTCATCAGCAATAATACTGATGAATACAAAGTTGAGAAATTTCATCTTTAGAAAAAGACTTTTCTAAAGTCTGTTATTCATAAATTCACTGGTTGGTTGAGAGGGGGGATGGGGGGCTACAGTTGAGAATTGTTCATGTTTCACTTTCATTCATCAATTCATAAGTCATTTAATAGATCACCTGTTCATTTCATTTAAAAATATTAGTGATTCAATGATCCTTGCATAAATTTGCATATTTAGACTTAGATTATAGAATAGGTTATGTGTATTACTGGTTAATGGCTTATCACAACACATCAAGTAAAAGATGATGATATTTTTTAATCCCAATACTATTTCTGCTATTAATGAGGTATCATTAATATTAGAGCAATGACAATGTGGTCACGAAGATATATAATGCAGCATAGAATAAGCACATGAAATATTTACATAAGCTACTGTTCAAGTGTCCTGGCTATGCCCTTTTGGCAATCAATGATTGTTGTTGGTTTTGTTTTTGGTAGTAGATGACAATATCATCTCCCATACCTTTTGGCATTTTTTGTAACCAAATTTAGTTTTCTATAAATGAATCGTATATGGGAGAAAGATAATTGGAGTTGTTTAAGGGTCAAATAATTGTGAGGAGACCTTCACATTGCCTTAAAGAAATGTGAAGAACCAACTGGGAGTTCTGACTTAATGTCCAAACATCACCTTCATGTGGTGTTCCCCATTAGTACCTATCCACTGGGTACTGAATGAATGAGGATGAGCTAGCAATCTGGGACTTAGCTGTAACAGGCTGTAACAAATTTTGTGTGAAAATCAGTAATAAAAATCGAAATTGGGAAAATAAAAAACATTAGCTGCATCAGCTATTTAGGCGCAATTTTTTATTTAATATGGAGATAGCAAATAAAATAGTATTACTTCCAAGTCTCCATGGAGTTTAAAGTCTCATTACTGAGGTTGACCACACAGACCACAATAACTATCATGCCTTGAATACATTTAATGTTAGAGCACTCGCTCGCTCTGGCAATGCATTCCATTCATTCACCACCTTTCAAGCAAAAAATCTCCTTTTCTCTTCCTTACTCTCATGACCTTTGTACAGTTTCCAGAGATAATTTCTCATTTTTGCATCACCTAGTTAACCTGTGCAGTAATTAACCTATATCTATCTGATGATAGACTCCTCTCATCAACGTATATATATCTCACTTATATCATCCCTCTGTCAAGCTTTAACACGTTCACTGCCAACTACAAGTATACTTGTAGTTGGTAAACCAGCTACACAAGCCAGCTACGAGTATACTCGTATGACGCTTACCGCCAGCAACGAGATTACTGTACTGACCTTGAAGAAGTGAAAATGCTTGGCTTGTGGAGCTAGCATCAAAACTGTGTATTCTCATAGATGGTATATGCTCTGCACAAGCCAACTACGAGTATACTCGTATCACGCTTACCACCGGCAACGAGATTACCATACCGACCTTGAAGAAGTGAAATTTCTCGGCGTACGGGAACAGACTATGCTGAAGTAGCGTGGCAGCGAACGTGTTAAAGACCACATTCTCTCAATCTGTCTTCATACTCTTTGAGACAGTCTCAGTTATTCATCTCTGCAGCTCTCCAATGTTTCTTATTGCTAATATAACCAGGTGACCAGATCTGTGTACTGAAATCCATGGAGGGTGTGATTATAATAATATTAATAATAATGCAATGAACACTGACAAGCACAGATAAGGTAGTGATCCACCTGTATGAGCAGGCTCATCATGGGAGGTTCATTCAACCGACAACATATTTATCATATTGAATCTTAAAATCCCACATTCCCTTCATTCATAACATGTTCTAGTAATGCATTCCATTCACTCACAATTCTCCATTTAAAAAAATCTCTACTCACACTCTTCTTCACCATACTTTCTTACACAACTTCCAGACATGGCCTCTAGTTCTTCCTTTACCTTTTACTCTTTTTATAATTTCCTATATATTAATCTGTATTAATTAATTCTTGAAAGTTGCAAGAGTTACCCAGAAAATTATTACCCAGTAATTTTCTGGGTAACTCTTGCAACTTTCAATGTGTTCTGAAATTCATTTCCCTATTCACCAAGATCCTGAGATAATAATTGTTAATCTTCTCTGTCAAAGTGTAACTTTATACTTGGCAATTCCTCAATTCCCATTCTTCAGTCCAAAGCACCAACCTAATCAAATATCCTTGTATCAACCTTGCTTCAGAACTTCCTAACATTACTCTTCCTAATTTAGCATCATCAGCAAACAATGAATATCTCCTATCAAATCCTTAACTATATCATATATATAAATGAAACAACAGTGGTCCCTGAACAGAATCCTGTGGTACCCTACACCAGTAGCGCACTCAGGGTTTAATTTGGGGGGCCCAAGTTGAGCAGACAATTTGAGAATACACAATACGCATTGCATACGACCTATGACTGAGCACCTGCAATGATTGCTAATTCATAAGTAGTATAGAAGACAAGACACTTACAACATAAATAAAAAAAAAAATTTTAATTAGAAAAAGATTTTTGGAAAATTTTCTAGTGTTTTTTTCCTTTTTCTTTGGGTGGGCAGGGCCCCTTGGTCCCCCTCTGGGTGCACCACTGCCCTACACATCATCTTCCTTTTTCAGGATACTTCATCCCATACACACTCACTGGCTCTCCTCAGACATCTATCCCTGTAATCAAGCTATCAAATGGCAATACAAACCCATTCTGTTCAGTATTTTATTATTTCATTATTTTAACAGTATTTTATCATGTGGTACTTTATTAAATGCCTTTGCAAAATCCAGGTAAATCACTGTATAAGCACCTCCTGTGCTTGGTACACTAATAACCTTATTATAAAATATAACTAATTAAATTAAGTTTGACAAGAAATCATATTCTTGTTTTATCCTTTATCCAAATGTAAGTAAATAAAGTTTTCATGTGAACTATCTTCAAAGATTTTTTAGTAGGCTTCAGGGCTCTAATCCCTTATATTTTTGGTACCTCGGAACCTATTGGTAGAATTCTAAAGAAGTATCCTTATCCCCACATACAGGGGTGTGCTGAAAAGTTGTGATAATCATCATGAAAGAATTGACGTCTTCTTATATATCATCAAAGAAAAAGAACAAATTATTACAATTTGATGAAACATGGGGGTTAAAGGATTTTATTATTATTATTATTATTACACTCTCCATGGAGTTGACAGACTCATCTTGGGTGGTTCGTTCAACTGACAACATATTTATCATATAGAATCTTAAAATTCTTAACACTTGTTGCATTAACAACACATTCTGGTAATGTGTTCCATTCACTGACATGTAAAAAATATATTCCTCACACCCCCTCTTCACCACACTTTTTAAATAACTTCCAGGAATTACCTCTGGTTTCCTTCTCACCTTCTACTCTTCTTATTAACCCCTTCTCTATTGATCTGATAAAATACTCTCACTAACTTAAATGTCTCTATCATATCACCTCTTTTCCTCCTATCCACCAAACTCTACAATCTACATTTCTTCAACCTCTCTCTCCATAGCCAACATTAAAAACTCCCGATATTGTCTTAGTCATTCATCTCTGGACCCTCTCCAATGCCTTGACATCACATTGAAAACCAGTGACAAGATCTGAGCACAATAGTCCACGTGTGTCCGACCAGTGCCTTATACAGTGGCACAACCACTTCCTCATCCTTACACGTTAGAGTACATTTTTTCATAGCAGCTACGATGTGCAGCCTTTGCAACATTAGCAATCATCATCATCATCAGATTCCTGATATATATATATATACCCTCAAGGGGTGTATAGGATATGATAGTACTACATGAAAAATTTACATCATTACTAACTTCCTATCTACAATTTTCCTCCAAATCAGTCTTTTAAATGTCAAGGCTCCAATATTATCAGGTCTTATATTTCTGTCTTCTAAGGCACTTTTTACTGTATCAATCCACCTATATCTTGGTCTTAATCTGGATCTTTTTCCTGCCAACCTAGCAGAGAACACTTGTTTTGCTAATCTTTCCTCTCCCATTCTGCTTAAGTGACCATACCACCTGAGATTAGCTCTGCTAATGCATTCCTGGATGCTGACAATATACAGTTCTTTCCTAATATACTCGTTTTTAATATGATATTGCCATTGATGCCATCTGTTCATGCCCCTAATCTTTCTCAGGCCTCTCATATCTGCGGTCTTTAGTCTTTGGTCAAGTGCTTTACTTCTAACCCAGCTCTCAGATCCATAAGTTAAAATTGGTTTAAACACTGTCTTGTATACAACTAATTAGTGTTTTGGCTAATTTCTCTCTTATTCCATATAAATTTATTCAGTTGACTTCCTACCATACCATACCAGCTTTGTTGATTCTGTTGTCTATTTCCATATTTAACATACCATTTTCACTAAAAATCATGCCTAAGTAGCTGAAATGTTTTACTTGTTCTATAAGTTCACCATTCACAATGCAGTTGATATTTTCAATGTTTCTGCCTATTTTCATTGTCTATGTCTTTTTAATGCTGACCTTCATACCATATCTATCACAACAGTTATCCAATTTAGTCAGGGAATCTTGCAAACTTGTAGCGGATTTATTTAAAAGTATAACATCGTCCGCATAAAGCAAAGAGCTGACATTAACATCTCCAATTCTGATACCATGTTCAATACCACTTTCCTTCATAATGTGATCCATATAGATAATGAATAACAGAAGGGATAATGTACATCTTTGTCTCACACCAGATTTAACATTAAACCATATTCCTGTATCCTTCAATTCTGACTTACAACTCAAATAAAGACTAAGTATTGTTTGATATAATGTCCCATTAACACCATATAACTGTAGCGTTTGGAATAGCTTCTCTCTTGGCACCTTGTCATATGCCTTTTCCAGATCGACAAAACTTAAATACAGATCTTTGTTATATTCCCATGATTTCTCAACTGTCTGTCGTAAAGTGAAAATCTGATCCTGACAGCCTCTATTTGGCCTGAATCCAGCTTGTTCTTCACCAAGCTTTTCTTCCACAATCCTTCTCAACCGTTTCTCAAGTATACTTGCATATATCTTACCAGGAACACTCGGTAATGAAATGCCTCTGTAATTAATGGACTAATTCCAGTCATTCTGGAATTCGTCACTCTGTCCAGGCCTTCTGAACTATGCAGTGCAGCCACTGTATGACTTTTATACCTCCATATTTGAGCATTTCTGGTTGAATATCATATAGTCCTGCTGCCTTTCCACATTTCAGGCTTTTGATGGCTTTTTCTACTTCAAATATGGATATGTATTCCTGACTGCATGCCTGGTCAGTGTTCATTTAGCAGTTTTTCAAAGTAATTACTCTATATTTCAAGGATATCTTTTTTCTCCTATTTTCATGTCACATTTGTTATCTCTAATTCCTTTTACAGCACTCTTTCCTCCATTTGTGATCTTCTTCAACAACCTCCATAATATCGTGCCACCTTCTTGATATTTATCTTCTATGTTCTTGCCAAAGTCCTCTCATGATTTTTGTTTAGCCAGTTTTACACAATTTTTAGCTTTCTTACATTTGTCTCCTGTATTCTCTAAGAGCACAAACTGACTTATTTGCTAGGAACTTTTGATATGCTGCTTTCTTCTTTTCCTTCACTGCCTCTTTAACTTCCACTGTCCAGCACGGAGTTCTGATTTATCTATCCTTGCACACAATCTCACCACATGCCTCTCTGGCTGAATCAATCAGTGTTTTCTTCAGGGTTTGTAACTGAATCTCTAAGGTTTGGTTGCTGTTCTCAAATTATTTCATTTTTTCTTGAATAATATTTGTGTATTTTAGTCTGCAGTTCACATCTGAGAGCTGCTCAACTTTTATATGCTTTAAAACTTTCTTACATATTCTTCTTTTCAATATGAAATTCAATTTTATTCTGATCAAGACTAAATGGTGATCACTTCCAATTTCAAATCCTCTGTACACTCTGGTGTCCTTCACCAATGGGAAAACATCACTATCAATAATAACATAGTCAACGAGACTTTTCTTATTCCTTGCTTCTTCTCTCCATGTGAATTTTTGCACATTTTTATGTTGGAACATTGTGTTAGTAATAACTAGTCCATGTCTTGAGCAGAAATCCAACAGGTATTTGCCATTATTATTAGCTTTGCTCTTTTCTCCAAGTTTTCCCAAAAAATATTTTGGGAGAATTTGGAAAATAACACTAGCAATATGTCCTCTAAACTTCAGTCTACTGTCAACCATCACTCCCAAATCTCTAATCTCATCCACTTGCAGAATGGTAGAATTTAGAATTCTAAAGAATCATCTTATCCCCCAGATACGAGGGCATGCTGAAAAGTTGTGATAATCACCATGAAAGAATTGTCATGTCTTCTTATATATCATGAAAGAAAAAGAACAAATTATTACAATTTGATTATATGTTTTAAGATATGTTCTTTCGTGTAGTTATGTCAGTTGTTTTAATATCATTTTTGTTATAGGTGTTAGTCAGAACTTTTCACCCCCCCCCCCCCCCCCCAATTCCTTGTGAATGTAATTTGACATACTTTGGGCAAAGGGCCATTCTGTGGGAAAAAAAAAAAATTAATGAACATCAATATTACATTGAATACGTGAAACCACAAAGTCCAGTCTGGTTCAGCATGGTATTGACATTAAACACAGTATCTGGTGGGATGAAGCTTGTCTTTTCCATAGATGCAGTTTTAAATACGAATTCCTTTTCAGAGAAAGTTGTGAAGCCTTTTTACATCAGCCTACCTGAATCAGAATGATTCTCTCTCTCTCTCTCTCACCCAGAAGTTTGGGAGATTCTAATTTTATGTAAATATCAAAAATAGTTTTAATATTATTTATTAGTATTAATTTCTAGCTTGTGACAACTGTTTTTAATTGGTAAACTAATTTTTGTTAAAGATGGCAAACTATTTTAAACCTGGTTTTACTCCATTTCCCAAGTAAGCAAACTGACAAATAAGTCAAGTTTGCGCCTGCATGTTTTGCAAGTCTAGGTGACCCGTAAAGTAGTACAAGTCTAGGCAACTCGTAGTAAAGGTGAAATAAGCTCTGATCACTATTCTTAATATTTACCCTTAATGCAAAGCCCATCTCCTTGACGAGATGTATGATGTTATGCATTAAAGGCAAGGGGCCACTTCCCAGACCGGTTTCGACCTTTATTGAAGTCTCATCAGTGGGAGCCAGGCTTAGGAATACCAAGGTTAAGTAATACAGAGCTTATAAGTATTTTACCAAAACAAGTTACCATAAGGTGCTTTGACCTTATTAAATAAAAATCTCAGGATGAGAGATAGATGTAGAAAGTTTTTTACCTTGGGTATAATATTAAGGGTAAATATTAAGAATAGTGATCAGCTTATTTCACCTTTACCACGAGTTGCCTAGACTTGTACTACTTGACGGGTCACCTAGACTTGCAATACATGCAGGCGCAAACTTGACTTATTTGTCTGTTTGCTTACTTGGGAAATGGAGTAAAACCAGGTTTAAAATAGCTTGGCATCTTTAACATATATTATACCCAAGGTAAAAAAACTTTCTACAACTGGTAAACTAATTGTTGCACCTTGTATTCCTGTTCTTTGATTTGCTTGTCTCTACACACTGATGATGTACTGATATTTTCACTATGATATATCTCTACTTTCAATGAGGTTAATTTCTATGGTATTGTGTAATTTGTTGTTTAAGAGAGAAATTAGTCAAAACACTAAAGTAGCTATATACAAGACAGTGTTCAAATCAACATTAATGTATTATTATTATTATTACACCCTCTGTGGAGTCAGCAGACTTATCGTGGGATTTCATTCAACTGACAACATATTTATCATATAAAACCGTAAAATCCTGAACACTCCTTGCATTAACAACACATTCCGGTAATGCGTTCCATTCACTGACTATTCTCCATCTAAAAAATCTACTTCTCGCACCCTTCTTCATCACACTTTTGTATAACTTCGAGGTATGACCTCTGGTTCTTTCCCTCTCACCTTCTACTCTTTTTATAATCCCCTCTATATAAATCTGATAAAATCTTCTCACTAACTTAAATATCTCTATCATATTACCTCTTTTCTTCCAGTCCACCAAACTCTGTAATCCACATTTCTTCAACCCCCCTCTCCATAGCGAGCATTCCAAAGTCCTTATATTGTCTTAGTCACTCGTGTCTATCCATGTCTACTTTTGTATTCCTTCTATCTGCCAAATTCTGTAATCCACATTTCTTCAACCTCTCGTCATATCCAGCATTCCTAAGTCCTTATATTGATTTAGTCACTCATCCCTGGATACTCTCCAATGTCTCCACATCACGTTGAAAACCATTTGAGTACAATAGTCCACATGTGGTCTGATCGGTGCCTTATACAGTGGCACAACCACTTCCTTATCCCTACATGAATGAGTACTACTTATCATAGCAGCACTACAATGTGCAGCCTTCGCAAAAATAGCAATATGCCCTCTAAACTTCAGTCTACTGTCAACCATCACTGCCAAATCTCTAATCTCCTCCACTTCCTACAGTATGATACCATCGACATAGTACACAGTCTTATATTTCTGCACTACAAAATCTTGCTGAAGGGAATTAATATCAACAGTGCGACTTATAATTCTTCCCAAGTTTACATCATCAGCAAACAATTGAAGATCCCCAGTCAGTCCACATGACAGCAGGGGCACAAGAACAGAACCCTGGGGCATGCCACTGGTTATCATCCTTTTTTGAGACACTGCTCCATCATACACAACCTGCTGGCATCATTCAGAGAGTCGATCTCTGATCTATCTAACCAATATGCTATCTATTCCCATCCTCTGCAGTTTGTACACCATTATCATGTGGTAATCTATCAAATGCAAAATTTTGCCAAGTCCAAGAATATCACTGTATATGATTCTCCCTTATCTAACATTTGTTACCTTATCATAAAATGCAAGTAAATTACTAAAACAGGACCTACCCTTTACAAATCCATGATGACCATCATAGAGATTGCTATGTTTATCAACCTAATCCTGTATTCTATTCCTTACCAATCTCTCCAATACCTTGACCACAACTACAGTTGTGGTCAAGACTGGTCTATAGTTGGAGACTTCTGTCTTATAACCATGCTTGTGGAGTGGTACTATTTTGCCTTATTTCCACTCCTTAGACATCCTACCAGGTCAATGGCATAACCAACTGTGGTGCATATTCCTTAAGCATACGTGGTGATATGTCATCCATTCCTACAGCCTTATTAACATCTAACCCAACCAACATCTGATACACCTCCTGATTTTTTCACTTCCAATTCTCCTAATACTTGCCTCTCTTCTATATGTTGCATGGCATGAATTACACCAGTATGACATATGCTGATAAAATGCTTGCTCAATAATTCCAATATATCCTTTGCAGCTGTTATTCTGCTGCCATGATTATCCACCAGTGTTAAGCTTAAATTATTCTTAATTTAATTATTTTCCTTCTTGCCATAATTATTCTTTCTCTTACTTGCCATAATTCCACTATATCCTTTGCAGCTGTTGTTCTGCTGCCATGATTATCTACCAGTGTTAAGCTTAAATTATTCTTAATTTAATTATTTTCCTTCTTGCCATAATTATTCTTTCTCTTACTTGCCATAATTCCACTATATCCTTTGCAGCTCTTATTCTGCTGCCATGATTATCCACCAGTGTTAAGCTTAAATTATTCTTAATTTAATTATTTTCCTTCTTGCCATAATTCCACTATATCCTTTGCAGCTGTTATTCTGCTGCCATGATTAGCCACTAGTGATAAGCTGCCATAATTAGTCTTTCTCTTGCTTGCCATATAGCAGAAAAATTCTCCTGAGTTTACCTTGGCCTGACCAGCCAATCTCCTCTCATACTACACCTTTTCTTTCTTTACCATGCTTGTCACCTTTCTAGCCTGCACTTTATACTCTTCATGGATCTGATCATCACCAACTGTCTTGTACCTCCTCCATAACATTTTCTTTTCCAGCACAGCTTGCTTGATTTCACTGTTCATCCATTTCACTCCTACTCTATTTACCCACTTAACCCTCTGTATGCAGTTATACATGGCTTTTGTCAGATACTGCCTTGTGAGTTTCCATGCATTGTCAACATCTTTTTCACTCAGATCATCTGCCCAATGTACTGATGCCAACTGACTATAGAGCTTCCTATGTCCTCTGTCCAAAAAAGAAATCGAACCTTTCGAAAATAGAAGAAACTAGTAGAAGAAAGTATTCATTTTTAGCAGTAACCTTTTCTTTTTTAATCACTTTCCAAACAAGTTTCTCATGATCACTCTCACTAACTGGTGTTAGTGTTAACACCTCATCAACAACTACATCTTGGGAAGTTATCACCAAACACAAAACATTAAAGCCTCTACTTGCTTAATCAAATGCTGCTTATGATACTTATCTCTTAGAAATTCCACAGACTCGCTCTCCTTGTTCCCATGCACTATCTCCTTCTTCCAGTCTATATTCCTGTAATTAAAGTCTCCTATCAGGATCACGTTCTTTTTACTTGCCCAACTAATTTGCCTAAACATTTCACAATCAGTATTCTCTATATTCTTTGGCCTATAACAGCATTCTATCAGATATGCTAGCCTGTTAATTTCAACTTCACACCATACAGATTCAAAATCTGTGCATGCACTATTCAACTTCCACACTTTGCAGACACAATCCTTCTGCAATCATTAACAGCATTCCCCCTTCTTCTTTTCATATTTATATCCTTCTAATTCTATTCCCGACATCACATCCTCCTCAGACAACCAAGTTTCACTTATTCCAATTATCTTTGGATATACCAACTCAATGAACGCAGCAAACTCAGCTCTCTTGTTTCGAATTCTCCTTACGTTTGTATACAAACATAACAACCTTGTATGTTTAAGGCCATTCTACCAGCACCAACATTTTCTATTCTAGCTGCTATACCACATCTCTCTCTTTGGTCTGACCAATACTGTTTCCCTGATCATGACTCTGATTTCCATTCCTACTGTCACATCCTCACCTTTATGCATTCCATCATCTTGTGCTACTGCAATCACATCTTCAACCTCATATCCATCTTCCTCAGGTCATACAATCCACTTATTTGTGCTATCCTGCTTCACAAGTAGATTCTGATCATCTACTACATTAACTTCTTGACTCTGTGCCTTCTCAGAAAACAGTACTTTCTAAATTCACAACACCAAACCCATTCAAATGTACTCCATCAGCTTTAAACCAATTCCGACTTCTCTTCAAATTCATTCCACAGATTTACAAATTGTGAACCTCCTTTGCAGAACTCGGCCATCTTACTATTCATTATGTTTGCTCTCCTTAATTCACTGTTGTCATATCTGGGCAACATGCCTACAACTTTCTAAACACACTAATCTTCTTTACTTGCTACAACCACTTCCCGAAGTCTCTATCAACATTCTTTTTCACCCCAACTAAGTCATTTGTGTGCACGACTACCACCAATTTTGACGCCTTGTCTTTCCTTTTCTGCAGCACATCAGTTATTTGCTTCATTTTTCCACCAGGAAAGCATATTTTGTGTACTTTATTAGTAATCACCCCTCTAATGATCAAGTCTCCATACAATGATATATGACTATTCTTTGACTCCTTTCTTCATAATATTAACATTCTCCTTCTCATTATCATCAGCCAAAGTCTTCTTTATATTTAATATCCTCTTCCAGATGTTTCATTTCACTTTTCATTTTCATTAACTCCTGCCTAAGCACTTCTACTATGGTTCTGATGCTTGCTCCCATTTCTGATCACTCTAATCTGTCAAGACACTTTTTGCATATGTTAATGCTTTCTTTTTTCTCATTTACCCAAACATTCCACAAATCTTTCAAATTTTTTGGTGCATACATAGCAATTTTTGCAATGCATCCACTGTGGAAAATCCAGGCAGAGTCAGACTTTCGTACAGAAGCCTTCCATACATTTCTTGATGACTCCGTTTTCAGAAGCAGTACATCCAAACGAATAGCAAAACACAATATAAACAACAAAATTTTTCAACAGCAACACCACTGAAGGACACTTGTATACAAACTGAAAAAGTGCATCACAGTTTGTCACAAAAAAGCCACACTGTACACTAATTAAAAACACTTGTTTTTAGCACAGCTCAAATCTACTGCTATATTTGCTTGTGACACTAGACACAATGATTTAGTATTCGTATTTATGCTTTTAGTATTTGTGCTTTGGTATTTGTTTTGTTTCCAACTTTAGTGTATTGTGATTAAATATTAGCCTACTTGAAAATATAAGCATGTACAGTCTCATTGACAGTATACAGTGTTCCCGAAATTTCCTTAATAAATTATCTGTGCTAGATGTACTTGGTATGTGATTTAGTTGCAGTTATTATTTCATTATTGCATGTTTTCATCCCTCCACAACTTTGTGAGAGGAATGCAAGAGTTCAGCTAATTTTTTCCTTTGCTTTTGCTTTGTATTAAAGATTCAGAGTCTTATTACCTAATAGTATTCCTCTGTTTTGGCTCAAAAGCTGTGCTTAAGAATTTTCATCCATCTGGCATCTGTTCTGCAGTATTAAGGTAAGCTATATTCAGCCCATTCCAAAAAAAAGGGAGAATAAAGGTGATTCATCAACTATTATCCCCATCCTCTCACTTCAGTTTCTCAAAAATAATGGACAAAGCCATCAGTAGTAACTTCATTATTACCTAGAGTACTGCCAATTAATTAGTGAATAGCAACATAGATTCTGCCACCCTTAGCAAATTTCCTGCCATCACTATGCACCTTCCTGGCATGAATGAGTTAACTATTGTCCTCCCTAGTTTTGCATCATCAGGGAACAATTTGAATGTCCCTCTGTTCTCTGATTGTTCCCTGCATCATTAATATAAACAGTAGTGGCCTACTATAGAGCTCTTAGACACTAATCACCCTCATTCTCCTGTATTCATCTTCATTATATACTTCTCTATA
The DNA here is from genome assembly GCF_054136105.1 of Typopeltis vanoorti. Taxonomy (NCBI): domain Eukaryota; kingdom Metazoa; phylum Arthropoda; class Arachnida; order Uropygi; family Thelyphonidae; genus Typopeltis; species Typopeltis vanoorti. The sequence continues at coordinate 37,934,002 of NC_143560.1, forward strand.
GTGTTTGTCTGTCATCTGTCCCATCCTATATGTCTAGAATGAGAATGTGAAGAACCTTTATCAGGACTATTCTCTCAGAAACTGAAGTTTTTCATGTAGCAAAACAGGCAAACCAGCCAGAACACATGCAATTTACAGACATGATACACTGTCCTCATAGTCATAGTTGTTTCATCTGTAAAACAAATAGACCATCCTATCCATGCCACCAACTTCATTCTCATTTGCTGCAACTTATGTAATAGTTATCTGTGTGTTGTTCTGTCAAATACATTTGCAAAGTCTAGCATCATCATCATCATGGTGTAGCCATTTCATTCAACACAGTGGCAATTGTTTATGAAATGTGAGTTAACTACTAAGGCAGGGCCTATTTTTCACACATGCATGCTGTCAACTGCGAAGTATCATATTCCTGTCCATCCATTCCTGAATCCATTCTGCCTTTAACCAACTTTACCAGTATCTTAATAAATACTCCTTAGTAGTAGAACAATTAGTATATTAATTGATCTGTAATTTGCTTCTCCCATCTTGGAGCCTCCTTTATGTAATGGAACTATCTTGCCCTCTTTTCCACTACTTTGGAACCTTGCCTGGACTGCATGGTCATGGGCATTGCCATTTCTCTTACACATTCACATAACAAATAGGCTGCCATGCCATCCAATCCCACTGCTATTCCCATTGATATTTCTTAACATTCTGAGCACTTTCAATTCATATATCACAATTCTTATCAGTCTCTGTCACTTTGGTAACTGTAATATCTCAACTAATTGGTATGCCCTTATGAAGTGATCACTTAGTAATTCAGTTATGTCATCAGTTTTTGTCACTTTCCTACCATCAGCAGTGATTAAAATTATCCTTCCATAATCATTCTTTCTCATACTTGCTACATAGTGAAAAATCTAGGATTTCCTTGGACCTGAATTTTTTTCATAATCTGATTTAACCCTCCTTACCATACTGCTCACTCTTGTCTGTGATTTGTGAAGTCCATGAGCCTGCATGCTGATAACCTTTTTCTTTATATTCCCTCTACATTTTCTTTTCTTTTCTTTTTTTTCCCTTTTTTTTTTTTTCATCTCCTGCCTTACATTGCCACTCATCCATTTAACTCTTGGTTTATCCTCCTGATCCTGGGTATGCAGTCTGTTGCCATTTTTCTCAAACAACATCTGACCTTTTCCCATGAACGCCAGGATTCACTAACTAAATTGAATAACAGCTATAACAAATTCGGTATGAAAATCAGCAATAAAAAGACCAAAACTATGAAAATAGGCAGGTGAATAGAAAACTTCAACTCCATTCTGAATGAAGATCCTATAGAATAAAAATATTTCAGCTTTAGGCACAGTTTTTAGTGAAGATGGCAGGTTAAATCTGGAAAAGACAACAGAATAAGCAAAGCTGGTATGGTGGGTAACCAGCTGAATAAATTTATATGGATCAAGAGAGAAATTAGCCAACACACCAAACTAGCAGTATACAAGACAGTGTTCAAACCAGTTTTAAGTTATGGATCTTTTTTTGTTAATGTTGAGCCCATACACTAGAGTTTGGTTGATCGACCTATAGTACATTAGTACCATATATGGGTAGTGAGTTTGGGAAAGGAGAAACTTGTTTACATTAGATTTAAAAGCCTGTATATATTGTATTCCTTGGGAAATACATCAGAGGAAAGACTGTTCCACAATATAGCAGTAGTAGGGATGAAGGAGGAGGAAAATAATCTTTTCTGTGGGTTTCAAGGTATACTGTGAAAGGATATTGTCTCACTATAACAAACTACCAAATAGTTTGTTATAGTGAGAAAATGCCCCAATAACCACAATGCTATTCTAAAATTCACTATTTTTATTATTTTTTTTATATGAGCACTCCATGGAGTAAAAAGACTCATCGTGGGAATCCACGTATATCATACGCGGGAGATGTATGATAAGTATTTGTTAACACAATACCTATCATACATCTCCTTAAACCTATTCACTGTTGGGACACTCACAACTGCCTCTGGCAACTCGCTGAGTAAAGAACCTAGTCTGCACACCCTGACTAACCACACTCAGACAACTTTCAAGTGTTACACCTTGATTCCCCCTACTCCCTATGTATTGAAAAATTTCTTGTGTTCATAGTTAAGAAATTTCGAAGACACAACACGCATTAAAATAATTACTTTACTTAATATTAGGAAAGTAACTTTCGATGTTTCGACCTCTGTATTGAGATCT